>NW_020653855.1:4917354-4922232 GCF_003589595.1 Hyposmocoma kahamanoa
CGACGTTATTTTTCTCTTTTATAATACCTAGTGACGGAAAGAACAAATCGTGTACCTGGTGGTAAGCGACATGCCGTTCATAGCACTTATAGTACCGCCCAGAACTTTAAACCGCAAAGATCTGAGGGAAAATGCCACTACGCCTGTCACCGTGAGATATAAGTTGACAAGTCCCATGTGCCTATAATTTCTCCAGCATGTTTACCCTTCAAATCTGGAATGCAGTAATGCTCACATTACTGCTTGGCGTCAGAAATAGGTAAGCTTCACTTCCCACGAACTCTTTCACAAAAAGCTCTACAGCAACTAAAATTTTTATCTGTTCACTAATACACAACTTCATCAAATTGATCGGTTTCACTGTAATTTACGCCGAGGAGCCATTTTGTAACGACTTTCTTGCATTGAAATTTATTTAAAGTGTTTACTTTTTAGAAGTTACGGAACGAACAAATCTTGCGGGAGGAAGTAAGCGACACCGCGCCATTTAGAGCTTCAAATCATAAAGATCTGAGGGAAAATGTCACTGCGCCTGTCACCGTGAGACAGAAGTTGACAAGTCCCATGTGCCTGTAATTTCACCACCACCCTTACCCTTCAAAACCAGACCACAGTAATGCTGACATTACTGCTTGGCGGCAGAAGGTAAAGTGGCAGTACTACCCAGGACGAACTCTGTCATAATAATCCGCTTAATCTAAATAATGTAACTACTTCGCAAGTTCAGTAAAGCCCTTATATACTTAAAAGCACTTAACTAAATATCTGCTCCAACAAAGTTATTAATCAAACGATTTGAAAACCAATCTACGGAATTGGAATGCAGATTCCAAATGAGAACAGACAGTCTGAACTTGAACAAAATTTTGAACGAGGGAGCTTAAAGTTTGTGATGACGTGGACGTAGAAAAATTAGTTTGCATATTTGAAAACTATTCAAATTCAATTGAATTCAATTTTTAGTTTTCTTGTTCGAATTCCTGTGAATTTAAGTTTTTTTTAATAGGACAGTTCCATATCTTTCTACATAAGTTTTGTTTATAGTGCCCCTCCCAATCTACTTCTTGGTTATGTGGGAAGGGCACTATAACCTGTGTGAGCGAACCCGCACAGGGACCATTTAAGTCAGGTCATAACCCCGGATCAAACCGTTTGCACGGACTTTCAATTCATCCAGATCTCTGTAAGGCTAGTGCCTTAGATGAGCCGCCCCGGGTACACGTACAGCACCTTCCTCTTTTCCAGATGGGTACCGGAGCTGTACTCACTTCCCGTCGCGCTCAGCACGACTAACGATTGCCACAGCTGAACCGTCGACTCTAAGTCGACTACCAAATCTCCTCATTGGTGGCGGAGCTGTAAGACACGCTCACTTCCCGACGCCGAATAAACGATGTCTCTCCAGTTCCCAAATCCTGGAGTGTCCTGCGACAGTGTCCGGACATAGCTACCAACTTAAAGGACAACTCATGTGTCCCGTGTGTCTCTTCGCTTCAGGCCCTCAACTGGACCGCCACTAAGACACTACGGGGACAGACGAACGTGTTCTTCCCTGCAGCTAACCACAAACCCCGGAGTCCATACCCAACTCCGGGTCCGCCAGAGACGCCCGTGAAGGCGTATCACTGGCAGAGGGTTTGGCCCGGACGCCGGCCGTGCCCTGGTCTTGCCGTTGAGCCCATGGTCTCTCCGGAAAACCATATATCTCGGTTCAGTAGACATGGACAGTATGAGGAAATCCGAAACCATAGAAGATACAATGAAACTATCATAAGAACCACGCGTCTCGAAGAACCTGACCATCTCGAGCTGCTGGCACCGTGAAGCATGTCCTGTAGATTGCAGTGTAACCTGGAGAGTCTTGGTGTCCTTGTGGAAGTTTGTCATTTCTGGACGTATCAGATGATTAACACGTATCATTGAACGTATAAAGAAATTATTGTATTTGTAATTTAGTATGATGAGAGATAGCACGTCTGCTTGCTTCGGAAGTTTCGTAGAGACTGGCGATGGAAAGAAGAAAAGTAAGTGACAAAGAAGAAAAGGAATTTAAGAACGATTCAAAATTTCAAAAGTAAGAGTCCAGGAAACTGAGAAAAGGGTGATAAAAACGTGGGATAACGATAAAAAAGGTGGCATCGTCACACCCTAACTTACCACTTCCGATCCCTCCACACAAATCAGTCTTATCGTATTCCACGTACCTTTGATCTGATCTTTTCTAGGACATCCTCGGTCTATTGAGGTATGACGCCGTAGTTTCCGTGCTAATAAACACGTTTGAACACTGACCTGTAACAAACAGAATATATTTCAATAAATGAGAATCAAAAATATAATATATAATTTTTCTTAATTAATTAATTTTAATCTCACTGCCAGTCTCACAGACTCACAAGACTGGTCAGATAGGCTGACGGCTAAAGGTGTCTTGGCCTCTGTGAGAGGATGTTGTAGTCACGAGAGTACCGTCGTCAATGAGACAGCGCTGATGTCTGGATTCAAAGAGATCTTTATTTCTAAAAACTAGACTATTTATACAAATTCTATTTACATGTGTGCGTGTATATCTACAATATAATTTTTAAATGTAAAACAAAGGAAATGTCTACTCAGCAGGCTGGTCTTGACACATTGCTATTCGGTCAGTGCACTGTTGAATAGTCTATTATCGTCAGCCTTAGCATGTAAAAAGTAGTTAATATTCCAAAAACAAAGTCCGTTCAGTGACTTGATAATGAATAATTTATAATCGACGAGATGTATAATTAGGGAACGGACTACAGGTACGTATTTGGTGACACATTTTTTTAAATTTTACAGTAATAAAAAAACCGCTTGTACCATTTCAAATTCAAAAATCATCTTTATGACTATGGGATAGATGAGACAACGGCCACCGCGCGGTGACCGCCCAGTTATCACGCTTTCACGTACATTACTACCGAATCTGAATTATATTTACTAGGCAACAACATTTAAATTCCTCTGAACGATACAACTCCGCGCGCCCGTGGTGCTTATTTAAGTTAAAACGTAAAAACTAAATGAATAAAGCGTATTTTGCCATGACAGTTATATGCACCGCCGCACGAATTCGTGTCGAATAAACGCGCCTAGATGCACCAGCAAATATAGCGGAATAAAAACAAGTGAAAATGTAAAATCTACAATATTTATTAGACAATAAATTACAATATACAGGTAAGGTACAATAAAAGCTGAAATACTAGAAACAAAAACTAGGACAAAATTATATTAATGAAATTGGGCCCCGCAGCAAGGTGCCCAAGATCCTGGCAGCGTTCCACATTTGTATCTGGGCCTTGGGTTTCCCAGACAGTCTATTAATTTTTGGCAAAAATTTTGTACGTTGTTGTATGAAGGGCACCGGGAAGGGCTAAGTGTTTCGACTTCAAAGTCTGTAAATAGGTAGTCGGAGCCGAGGTCCTGTTACACGCGACGCAACCCGCCTCGAGGCGTCGGCCGATCGCGCGTCATGGAAAATTCCGCGGACCGATGCCGACATAAAGTTAAGTGCATGTGTTGATTAATGTAGAACCGGTAATAAATGTTAAAACTTTGTTTTCTTTGTTAGTTATAAAACCTTGGATAATTCCTATAGGTAAACGATAGTGTGTTCGTCCAGGCCTCCTCCCGGGAAAATGCTATATTACAACCTTATACTCATGACAAATGAGTCGGCGCACATGGTGTCCCACACCAGTGCCCGCCCAAAGGATGAGAGTCATTCTGTCCGGGCGTTTGCCATCAAATGTAAAATGGTAACGTTTTATATTGAAATAAATACGAATTAGACTTATTTTTATCATCGTATTGATGGTATACACTGTAATGGTTGCCATAGTAACACACGTTGTTACATAATAGTTCTTATAGTAGCTTACAGTATCAAACATGTACCTACCCTGTAAGGGCGTGGCAATGTCAATTTTTTAAATACACATTTTGATTACCATTAATTAAAATATCATTATAATGATAATCAAATCTAAACAAATATTTTCTGAAAAGCCAATGAATTAATTGGAAAATGAATGTCAAATTGAAGTCTAAAGTATTTCAAAAAATTAATCGTCAAATTATTCTAGAATTATATAATAATAGTCATAACATTTGTCATTTTATTAAATTACATAATTATGTCATATTTTTTATAAATATAGTTAACATATCAAAATTCCTTTTTTATGACGTTATGCACAATTTTCCTTGTCATTAAAAAAATCTTGCAATGAATAGTAGCATTTTTGAGACAGATGTTTACTAAGTAGATTTTTAAACATTTTTACGCTATTTATCAGTTTTAAAAAGTGAGGGAGTGCGTTATAAATTTTAATTGACATCGAATATTGCCCCAAGTTGACCATTTGTAACGATATATCATGCGAGGATTAGACATAAGTAGCATTTAAAAACATTTCTTAACATCAACTTAGTCACAGCCTTTATTGACATAAAATCAGTTTTATTAATTAAAATCGAAATAAAACAAAATGATCTTAAGTTTTTTTTCTCAAAAGTGGAAATTGCTAAAAATTTAAAATTATAACAGTCTTTTAACAAAGATTTATATTAAAAAATAACTCTCAATTACAATTTCCGAAATATACAAGAAATCAATCTCATACCATTCGACGAATGTACGAGTACGAAATTAAAACAAATTTAATAATATTAATGTTTTAAAAATAATAATCTGAGAAACGTCGGAAGTATCTGGCACACAAAATGTGTGTGATATTGCCTGCACTGGAATAATCCCAATTGTGTTTTTCGGGTTAATTCCAGTCAGCCTCGCTGACAAGCTGACATGTTGAGGCGGTTGGATTACTATGACGTGTCTTCAGCACAAAT
>NW_020653855.1:4922242-4933011 GCF_003589595.1 Hyposmocoma kahamanoa
ACTCCACTAGTTTGTTATAATTATTAATACAAAGATCGAACACTCAGGAAAATTGTTGTTACATTTTTTTCTTCCAAAAAATGCCTAAATCGTCTCGAAAAAGAAAGATCAATCCAGAAACTGAACTTTTAAATTTAAATCGAAAAATTAAGATAGGTGTTACGCGGAAAACGCAAAACACAAGTAATAGTGAGTTCATCAAGTGCATCATAGACTTCGGAGAGATCGCGTAGTGCATCACGCGACCCGCCCGCCGCCTCGCCGGGGCGATGGCGAACGTGGTAAAATTCGAATTGAAGATAGGCACCTAACCTATACATAAAGTGTAAACGGCGTTTTTTCGAGCTTCTCACTGTTGGGTTTGCGGTGTAACAACTACCTAATTATACCTACCCGTTGTAACGGTGATGATTGGCAGCTTCCTCGGTTGCTCTGGCTGGGTTTGCGGTGTAACAACACCCCGAGTTACACCTACCCATTAAAGCAGTCATCTACGGACCGATTGACTACCAATGGTTTGCGGTGTAACAACTTTCCGTATTACACACTTTTTAGTGGTGATCATAACGATTCTCAGTTTTTTTTAACCGACTTCAAAAAAGGAGGAGGTTCTCAATTTTACTGTATGTTTTTTTTGTATGTATGTTACGCGATAACTCCGGTATTTGTGACCCGATTTTCATGATTCTTTTTTGTTGGAAAGGGGTACTTCCATAGTGGTCCCATTTCATTTTGAAGAAAATCATCCACCTCTAAGGGTGGCTGTTCACGTATGAAGATTCACTTTTATAAAAAGCGCCTAAATTTTACTAAGGAGCAATTATTTTGATGGTTGATTTTGCTATTTCGCCAATCCAAGGCGTTTTTCTCTCCATATACTTTGAGTAGTGAGAACCGATTTTTGTTTTCTCCAGTGTCAAGTCCTATATAGTGGCGAATTTAAGGATATTCCAATAAAACTTAGCAAATAGACGTAATTCAACGTAATTTGAGGTCGGTTTTTTTAGTACTCTGTACTGAGATTATATTTACAATGATTGCGAAAATGTAAATTCATGTAACGTTTTAAGATATAGTACTTTCTCTCTATCTTATTTTCCTTCACGGTTACGTCGATTCTTAGCAACGTTCACCAAATAGAACGCGCTTTCCACATGGAGGGCCTTGCGAAACCGCCTCGGAGCTAGCCTCTGCCCCGCTCGGCGCGGGCCCAAGAACACGTGGCCGCCGCACGAACCGGAGTTCGATGAAAGCGTGAGTTTGAAAGAGCTTTTGGGTCGGTGTTTGATTGCTGGAAACTGTACTAAAATCGACGCCCCGGCTTTGAATCCCGAAGTCAAGCCCGCCGTTACGAAAATGGTTCTCAACGACTCAAGGCGGTGAAATCTAAACAGAAGCAGACTTCCTTCGCCATCTCCGCCTTGGGCGAGGCCATCAATCGTCTCCTCTCTCTGCGAACGAGAGACAATACCATGCTGAAGCTTCTGATGGATGCGACACGTATTGCTTGCGATTGCTAGTACAAAGAGTCGTTAAGTAGACGAGGATTCATTAAGAAAGAAACGAAAGAACAGATCAAAGACACGAAGATCGACAAGTTCCTCTTCGGAGAAAACCGGAAACTATAAAAGCCGCTAAGGCGATACAAAAGTCCAGTGCGGACCTTAAGCCTACCACGGCGAAGAAGGCGGCTTCAAAGAATTCCACAAGTTTCAACTCTTTAAACTGGAAGGTCCCTCCCGCGCAGCACAGGCACTGGCGGGGGCGCAGAAGCCGCAGCCGCCTGCAGCGCGCACTCGGCGCGCCGGCTCATACAGGAGCTCGCAGCCGAGGGCCTTCACGATGCGCAGCCACCGGCAGACGCGGTGAGTTACGCCGGCCGACTGGCGTTGTTTTCACACCGGTGGGGCCGGATCACGACAGAGCCTGTGATGCTCTCGTGGATAGAAGGCTACGAAAACAAATTTTCGTCTCCCGTGTTACAGTACGACCCTCCTTTATATCGGAATGATTGTTCTTCTGACGAGAGGTTGCAATACAAGAAAACTATAAATCGCCCTTTATCCATTGGAGCCATATTTAAATGTGAACCTTGCTGTGGTCAGTTTTTGTCCAAGATTTTTTTAATACCAAAATCCGATGGCAAATCAAGGTTTATACTTAATCTAAAGGAACTTAACAAGTTTATAAAAACTTCTCGTTTCAAACTAAAAGATCTCAGAACGGCCATAAAATTAGTATCGAATGGTTATTTTATGTCTACTGTAGACATTAAAGATGCTTACTTCCTGGTAAAAATTCATGAAAAGTACCTCCGCTTTATGTGGGACAACACCCTATTTGAATTCAATGTTTTACATTTTGGCCTTAAGACGGCGCCGTTTGTCTTCACAAAAATAATGAAACCAGTGGTGAGAATTCTGAGATCGGCTAGTTTCCTTTCTACAATATATTTGGATGATATTTTTTTAATAGCTTATTCGTATAGAGAGTGTATTGAAAATATCATAAGTACTAAAATTTGTTGACTTGTTTAGGTTTCATAATCAACGAACAAAAAAGTTCTACCACACCTGATACATCTTGTACGTTCCTAGGATCAACAATTGATTCTGAAAATTTTCAAGTATCACCATCTAAAAAATTGATAAAATAAAAGATCAATTAACAAAGTGGAATTACTTAAAACAATGTAAAGTTAGAAACTTTGTAAGATTAATGGGCCTGCTTGTATCCGCTTGCCCGGCAATCGAATACGACTGGCTTTACACAAAACAATTTGAAATGAATAATTTTTTATTTTAAAAGACGACCAAAATTATAACAAACTTATGGATATTCCACAATATCTAAAACCGGATTTTAATTGGTGGGCCAGATCGATCGATCACTCGGTCAATAGGATAAAAGATGAGACCTATCACTTGGAAATTTTCACAGATACCTCAAGGGCGGCTTGTGGAGAGCAGACCGCCAGCGGTCCCTGGAGCCAGGTCGAAATTACATGCCACATTAATTACCTGGAAATCATCGCTGCCTTCTGTGGCCTCAAATCTTTTAGCAGGGAGCTTTTTGATTGTCAAATTTTACTAAGAATTGACAATACCACTGCGATATCGTATATAAACCGTATGGGAGGCGTGTAGTTTCCTCCCTTGACACAGATAACCAGAGAGTTATGGCAGTGGTGTGAATCGCGAAAAATATTTGTTTTCGCATCATACACCAGTTCTGTTGATAACGATGTGGCCGATGCAGAATCAAGACGTGTGCATCCTGATATAGAATGGGAGATCTGTGATGATGCCTATCAGAAAATAGTTAGACAATTTGGAATGCCACAAATAGATATTTTCGCTAGGAGAATTAATAAAAAATGCAGTAAATACATTTCCTGGCACATGGACCCTGATGCGTACGCCATTAATGCGTTCACTATCTCGTGGTCAAATTTCTACTTTTATGGTTTTCCACCAATTTCGATTATCACTAAGATGTTGCGAAAAATAATGTTTGACAAAGCTAGAAGCATAGCGGTCGTGCCCCTATGGCCGACGCAGCCATGGTATCCCCTGTTTATCAAACTGTTGGTGTCCGTACCCTTGGTATTCGAACCAAGTAACAAATTAATATTGTCTCATTCCAGCAATCGCAGCTTCCACCAGCGACTTACCCCGGTTGCAGGAGTATTGTCCGGGCAGCACTGTTAAACAAGGGAGTCCCAACTACCTCAATAGACATCATGATTGCTTCACTTTCGGAAAACTCATTGAAACAGTATGACACTAGCTTAAAGAAATGGTTCCAATTTTGTCAGACACATATTTCTAACCGATCTTTTCCATGCTGGGGCAAGTTACAGTACTCTGAATACATGTAGATCAGCTTTATCTCTGACTCTGGGTAACCAGGTAGGTAGGTACAGACGAGAGAATAGAACGTCTCTTCAAGGGGCTATTTCGCCTAAGACCACCGCGACCAAGGTACAATACTACTTGGGATCCTTCCAAAGTTTTAGATTTTTTAGAAATATGGTATCTGAATGAGATCTTGTCACTAGAACACCTTTCTAAGAAATTAATTTCCCTTTTTGCGTTGGTTACCGCACACAAGATGCAGACCTTCTCAAAAATAAAAATCGACTATATAAGATCGACGCCAAATGAGATTTTTATTAGTATTCCAGATTTAAAACCTGAGTTAAAACCTCTCGAATAGGTTCAAACCAATCATTCCCTATTATGTAGAGAGACCCCAAATTTGTCCCGCAAGAGTATTAAACACGTATATAAAAAAGACGAAAGATATCCGCGATAATCATATATCTCTTTTTATTAGTTTAATAATGATCAGTACAGAGTGCTAAAAAACCCGACCTCAATAGTACGTTGTAAATTATGTCTATTTGCTAAGTTTTATTGAAATATCCCCTAGTTCGCCACTATACAGGACTTGACACTGGAGATAATAAAAATCGGTTCTCACTACTCAAAGTATATTGAGAGAAAAACGCATTGAATTGGAGAAATAGCAAAATCAACCATTAAAGTAATTGCTCCTAAATTAAATTTAGGCGCAATTTATAAAAATGAATCTTCATGCGTGAACAGCCACCCTTCGAGGTGGATGATTTTCTTCAAAAAAAAATGGGACCACTGTGCAAGTACCCCCTTTCCAACAAAAAAAGAATCATGAAAATCGGTTCACAAATACCGGAGTTATCGCATAACATATATACAAAAAAGAAACATACAGACGAATAGAGAACCTCCTTCTTTTTTGAAGTCGGTTAAAAAAATCGCATCATATGGTTATGTCTCAAACATTGAGTCGATGGGCGAAGGACATCTTACAACTACGCGGCATTGATGTTAGTATATTCCCCGCTCATAGCACTAGGCATGCCGCTACGTCCAAGGCACATAAATTAGGGGTCGATTTAGATACCATTAGGAAAACTGCCGGTTGGACAGACAAATCAAAGACATTTGCGACTTTCTATAACATACACATTACAAATGAAAATCATTTTGCTAGAAGCATTTTTGCAAATCAATAACAATTTCAGTTATTTTCATACAATATAATGATTAAGATACATTATATATTACAATTATGTATAAGAAGGTTTCTTTTGTCGTTGTTATATGATTGTAATACAAAATTGTTTACTCAAAACAATCTTTTGTTTTACTCTGGCAAAAAAGTGATACTGATATTTCTCTCAATACAAGTACCAATCTCATGCTAATCTCGAAGGACGAAGCGCGAGTATAGTTAGTAATTAAACGAACTTACCTGTAAGTGAAGTTCGAATATTCTTTTTTTTTTTATTGTGACTCGGCAAAATGATTGCACCGCGCCTGATGGAAAGTGCGAATACAGTCCAAAGATGAGAGTAACGGATGGAAAACACAAATATCTTCACTCCGTCACTATCATTTTGCCGGTCTGGCCAAATGCTTCTTCACACTACGTTTGAACGACCCGATGTTATAGAGGGGAGGGAATACATGCGCCGGGAGTTGGTTCCACAATTTGATGGTTCGGCATAAAAACGAATTGCCAAACTTTTTAGTGCGGGACGGTATTGAACTGACCGTCCAACTGTGGCAACGCAGTCCGGCACGGGTGGTCCGCTGATGGAAAGGAGAGGAAGGGATAAGGTTGAATAACTCTTCAGAGCACTCACCGCGGTACAGGCGATAGAATACGCTAAGAGACGCTATATCTGTGCGAAGCTGTAACGATCATAATTATACGAAGCGCTTCGTCCGAAGAAATTAGCATCCCGCCCTCCCGTACCACATCCCCAGTGATCATGAGATATTTTTACAGTTTTTTACCTATAAACTAAATGAAACGAAGTAGATCACCAAGCGAGAGCTGGAGTGCGCATTGTAATTTAGAAATTTTGTATTTTTATTTGTTTTCACCCTCAACTTAGTGTAGGAAGTGGCCGCACGTATGCATTACTAGAAGTACCAATCTCATGGTAATTTCGGAAGAAGCGCTTCGTATAATTATGATCGAACTTTCTTACAGGTAAGTTTGTTTAATCACTAATTATCATGGCTTGGGTTCTACGTAAAAGTATTTATACGAGTGGTGATGCCCTCTACCTCAGTCCCCTATTCATGCCTTAACTGATCATTCCCATTTTTTCCAATCACGTCACGTGTGTCCGCCGCCGTATAGGTACATTCGATGTAATTTTTGACTGCATTCCTTACTAAACAATTGTTAAAATGTTGTTTTGTAGTTAATTTATAGTTATTTACTAAATATTATTACTTGATTACTGAATCCGAGAAACTGAGATTGACTAAATTGTTTATGTTTTATTTTTATTCAAAACGGCATATCCATTTTATTTTTAGTGGATTTGGTGGCCGGTAGCCTAAGGCTCACTCTTACCACTCTCTTACACACAAAAGGTCCTTTGTGTGTAAGAGAAAAGTTTTAAATTCCAC
Organism: Hyposmocoma kahamanoa; assembly: GCF_003589595.1. Lineage (NCBI taxonomy): Eukaryota > Metazoa > Arthropoda > Insecta > Lepidoptera > Cosmopterigidae > Hyposmocoma > Hyposmocoma kahamanoa. The sequence goes on from NW_020653855.1 coordinate 4,928,716, forward strand.
CACCACCCCTAGGAAGCAAAAGTTAACTTTGTCATACCCAAAAAAGCTTTCAGAATTTACACGAAATCGGAACCTGTACAAGAATAATTAGTCTCCGATGTCCTCTGAAGTAATTAAGCAATTCTTTTTGTGATTTTTTATTACGATTTAACAGTATTTATTTTGCTGTTGAAATTTCTCCGTAAAAACGCGCTTAGTTAGAAAGTAGCGCTTTGAGAAAAATGGTTTCATAATTTTGGATGCGCTTAATTTTTTGATTATTTATATCCTAGTTTTGAATGAGATTCTTTTCCAGGAAAAGAAAGAATTTCAGTGACAATAGTATGATTTATCAGTTGTAATTAGGGCCAGCTCCCGGCTCCGGAAATACCGAAAAATCTCGGTACTGGCGTGGTGCAACCAGTCCCGGTTACAGCAAGAAACTACCTACCTACTAAGCTATAAGTAATATCGCCCATTGGCAACTTCTCACGGGCGCACTTTAATGCCATTATAATACTACTTAAACTTATTACTTAACTTCAATACGGTTTTACGATATTATGTTATGTTAAATTGAACAGTAATTAGTAAATAGATATTTTGATTTAAAACCTTTGATTGTGTGTGTAATTAAAATGTTAATTATTGAATAGGGACGGATAACCCGGAAAAATCATCTGGCTACAGTTTAAACTTTTCAATATCGGGGGTACCTAATTAAATAAAGAATAAAATATTGCATTTAATTTTAAACATTCTCAGCAAGAATAAATAAAAGCAAATTGTGTGCGCGTGTGTGTATTCAGTGTTTTTTTATTTCACAAGGTGCTCTACTCGTCACTCGACGTCAAAGTTAAAGTCAAACAGTCTTTTTTTCAATGGTAAGTAAATTACACTTGGAATCGTCATACTGATTAAACTCTGCTACTCATTCTTAAGGCAGATTTCCCTGAGGAGAATGAACAAGAACCTCTAGGGGTTCCTCTTTGTAAACATATTTATTTATTAGGTTCATCAACAGTTGTTACATCCAATAACATGTTCAATTTGTATTGTTATGAGTATTAGGGCAAGATGCATGACTAGTGGCAGAATGAAAATGAAGCACAACTTGCATTGAGCAGGTTAGTTTAATATGTAATATCGAGTTGTTAGGTTTTCGCGATTGTTAAACCTACACATTCAATGAAGTTTGACAAACCCCAGGTCCTTGCAAAAGAAGTCCGTTATCTGCCCAAGATGCTGCGAAAGGCCATTGAAATTGAAAAACATCCTGATTTCAACAGGGAAGATGGTTTCTCCGAATCACCAGTTTGGGATCCAGTATTTCCTCTAATGAAAAATCCCAAACAGACATAAGACTGCAGTACTAATTAATATGTTTTAGTTTATTCTTATTTATATTAATAATTAATTATAAATTGAACTTAATAAAAATTCATTCAATAAAATAATTTGTAAAACTTAATGTAGCGTAAATTAGAATGTTTCTTTGTAAAATTAATAATAAGGTATTTAATTAATAACTATTGTAACCATAGTGAAAAAATAGGGTGGTTTGCATCAATATCTGACATAACTGGTTGAAGACTGTACCACCTCAGTCAACCGTGACCATGGGACCTGTAAAGGGCCCGAAACGGTTTGTTTGAAAAAACAAATATACGCGATTTAAATGAAAAATAGTTTTATTTCCTATTAATATGTAATGTTACGAAATCGAATACAATTACAAAAGAAACAGAAAACACTATAGATAAAAAACATGAGAATCTAATAATTATACTTATAGATAAGATCTTTACATGCTAATTATTGCTCTACGGAGATCAATTAGCGAGCCCGAGCGAGAACATATCCACTATGGCACTGTACTCAATTTTAATTTTCATTAATTTTCATCTCACTATTTAATTATATTAAATTGTTACATTACAATATAATAATCATAACACTAATTATTATATCACATTATTACAATATATTTATTTTATATAATTATTAATGAGTGATGTCGAAGTATTTTCATTTGTATTATTATTTGTCATCATATGTATCGTCAAAAATTCATGTAAGTCGTAATAACATTTATTAACAAGAAAGGCCTTTAGTTCTTTAGTAAATTGAGTAAGCCTTTACAAGTTTTTAATATAATTTGGTATGTGGTCGTAGATTCTAATTAACATGGTGCGGATGTACTCATTGTGTAATCTAGACAGACTGGAGAGTTTGGACCTAGTTTATTCTTGTAAATGGTGGCGACAGAAGGGCAACAATCGACGAGGGTATCTACGCAAATTATAAATATTAACATTGCTGTCAATTGCGAGCAATCAATTTTGTGTAAGAAGCCTAAGGCCAAAAGATCTCTGCGCTTTTCAAGTGATACCATTTTAAACATTTTTCGCACCAGTTTCCGTACCTTCTCCAGTCTAGGCATATGTATGGAGTAATGAGGACGCCAGACTATAGAGCCATATTCTAAAATGCTTCGAACAAAGAATTGTACAGGATAATTTTTATTTATGGATTCTTAAAATTTTTTGAGTTACATAGTACAAAGCCTAAAGTTCTGCAAGCTCTGAGAACTGTTTTTTCAATATGGTGTAAGAAGGTAGGTTTGGAGTCTAGTATAATCATCGAGTATATAACCAGAATTAAAGACGAAATAAGGGCCACATATTCCTGGTAACACATTAGCGATACAGCTCTTATACATATCAACTCTCGTTTGCACTGAAATATAGACAGGCCAACTACTGACCTGTGTGTACGTCTCCGTATATTCCAAAAAATATTCTGTATTTATTGTAATAAAGATAATATCTCTAACAATGCCGCGCTGTTCTATTCGGTGGTTTGAAAAAACAGCAAAACATCTAATTACAAAACAAACGGCATCACATTTCATCGATAATTAAATATTAAATATGTAATTTCGTAATTTTCGTCCATTATAGTAAAGCTCAAGTTAACTGGTCGATTTGAAGTGAAACAGTTGACGACACACATTGACGACACCCGTCATTTGTTTCGAACTCGGGCTAGCCAATCGAAGCGCAGTTGTCACAGTAATGATATGGCAGAATAGTTTTCAAACAAACTAAATGACATTTCGTCTCTATTTCTGGTTATGTACTCGATGAGTACAATACTCAAGTCTTTGATTGATTGCACTGAACGTAGGCAAATACCATTCACGCGGTAATGGTAAACAAATTGTTTTATGTTACGAGTAAAGGACACCTGTATGCATTTACTTGTATTCAACTCTATACCATTCGCTTTACACCATTTATACATTTGAATACATTTACCGATTTTTGTCATCCAAGTACGCAGAAGTTGTATAATAAGCTTTAGTATAAAGTTTTTGTTTCATAATAGTTTGAAACCTCGCAAATGGCAAATTTAGATGAGTGTGCGTCACTTTCGCAATTAAAGTTTAGTCGTAACAGCATAGACTTAAGGTCAACATTCAGTAAAGGTAACGCAGTGATATTTAATATTAGGTTACCGGATCAGCGAGTAAAGTTCAATATCAAATAACACATACAGATGTAATGAATTAATATAAGACATCGGGAAGACTGGGAAACTATGTATTTGACGTCAGATATTGTAATACGAATATTAATACATTTAGTCGCACTAATTGTAGAATCAGGTAAGTACTGTCATCTTACCTATTTCTGCCGCCAAGCAGTAATGTCAGAGCATTACCGTGTTCCGGTTTTGAAGGGTAAGGGTGCTGGTGAAATTACAGGCACATGGGACTTGTCAAATTATGTCTCAGGGTGACGGGGGCAGTGGCAGTGCCAGTGCCCTTCAGATATTTGCGATTTAAAGCCCTGAATGGTACTGCAAATGTTATTGACAGGCGTGTAGTTTACCATCAGGCGCACGACTTGTCCGTCCCGTCATTTGATGTTATGAAAAAAAAAGAACAGTTATCTACCAAAATCATCATTGAAACAACTCAATGACGAGTGTCACGAGTGTCGCATATATCGTCTCTGTAACAGCGGTAAGAATATAAAAACTATCATGACTAATAACTTCTTTTCAAGTGACGAATAAAACAATTATGAACACATAGAAGTTTTATTTAGTTATTTATGGTAGTATTGGAGGAGATTGAGCAATTACTACTAGTTTGAAATAAATAAATAAATATATAAATAAATAAGTAAACATAAAAGCGAGGTATTAGTTGATATAATATTGAAATTAAATGAAATCAAAATTTAACAGAAATATGTGCGCTCACACACACACACACACACACACACACACACACACACACACACACAC
>NW_020653855.1:4933021-4938768 GCF_003589595.1 Hyposmocoma kahamanoa
ATACACAAACACTCATTCACACACACTTCATGCATATATACACGGACATGCACTCACACAAAGTAACACATAGGTTAATTTAGTCTTAGTTTATTAAGGTTAATGTAAGAGCAATGTTTAATTATTAATTGTAAAGAAGAGCGATGTTTCCTAACACAGGCCCTATCAAGCTTAAAAGGAAACATCAGCCCCTGAATTATGCCATGTACAGTGAAGTAATAAAATATTTTGATTTTTGATTTTGATTTTGAGTACCTATTATTTTCTTTATTTTCATATGTGGAAGCTTTTAATTCGCATCTAATTAATCATATTTAAATCCATATAAAAGTAGCTAAAGCTTAAAAAATAAAATAAAATAAATAGAATAGAGATGCCACGAATATTCAGCTACAATTCGATATTCGGCCTATTCGGCCACTTTTTTTTAATATTTGGTATTTGGCCGAATACTGAATATCAAATAATGACAAAAAGCACATATTATTCAAAATGTATCATGTATTTTAATTACAAATTATTGCTTTAATACTTAAAATCAATCACTGGCAGGTTGTGATGAATTAAAATAATTTTTTCAGCATTTTTGCAGCATTTTTTTGGTTAGTAACGATTGCGCTTTTCCTCATAAACAATACCTGCTTCTGAAAATAGCCTCTCACTATAAACACTGCTGCCAGGAGACGATAAATAGAAGTTAGCAAATATTGACAGGCTTGGATACTGCTTTGCGTTTGCTGACTGCACTTATAAGGATCTGCTGTCCGAAATAGGCGAACAGTTTTCAAATACAAATTAATCTCATGTGCAATAGAACTTTTCTCCATATCCTCATCATTGTCTGTAGCGACTTCTTCAAAACAGGTCCATAAACTGTCATGTATTGATTCTATCATTTTTCAACAAAAACACCTCAATCCGTTACCTCTGCACGCAGCGCAATGAGGCAGGTCGTAACAGGTCGTGCGTGAAATGCACAAATCTTACGCCGAACATTCGGCGCTTCGGCCGAGAGCGTGGCCGAATATTCAATATTCGATACGATATGGACCAAATCAATATTCGTGGCATCTCTAAAATAAAATAAGCTTAAAATACCACGATGATTTCCTACCATGACATTCAATTACTTTTTGTGAAATTACTAGTATTATTAGTACAAAAATCGAGCAAAAAGAAAAACTCCATCTAATTTTGCAATTGTAATGCATTCATAATGCAGTTCGTGCGACTATACCCCTAAAGTGATAAAAAATTAAACTCCACTCTGAAAGAAAGTTATTAAGTGACTATATAAATTAATTATACGTGACTTGCACAGTTCAGTACAGAGGCGTAACAAGTAGGTCAACTACTCCGAAGTATGACGCTATTTAATTATTACTGACTTCCCCTACCGCAGTGTTCCGAAATCCTGTTACGTCAGACATTTCGAGTGAAGCTTACAAGCATGTGATGCGGTTTAATATTGCAAACGCAAGAAAAGCTCTCGAGCACCAACTTTGTTGGTTTTGGTAAAAAGTTACTTATAATTCTTTGGGTTTAATTATTCACACAAAAACCGAACACTTAGCAAAAATTCTTTCGGTCCAGTTTCGAACCAACGTTGTTGCGAAACTTTCTTGGTTAAACATTTTTTTTTTCCTTTTTCATTAATGTCACCTTTGACTTTTGTATGTATAACATTTGTTTTAGTTTTTTATTAGAAGAAATGTCTTATTTTTAAATACCTTTTAAATACACGAAAATTATCTCCCAATTCAGTAAGTATTTTAATAAGGGAGCCAAGGCTGCGGCCTGCCGTATCGTCAGTCCGTATTAGAACCTGAAATTATCCCGAACAAACGTCTTCCACCAAACCGTGGCAGATGCTAAGCCACGGAACGAACCAGCGGACCTTACGATTTTTTTCTAAGTGCTTGTTGCAGATCTTTATTTTGGTTATTGTGAGAAATCTTTAAATCGGTAAAGGTTTTGTTTTCTTATCATTGTCGCATTAATAGATCGCAAAAATTATGAATAACATTATCACAAAGAACTTGCCCTCAAATCCGTGGGATATCTGATTAATGATAACCTATCACAAACACGAATTTTTTCCGAAATTACATTTGTTCGAATTTTCATTACCCCGAAAACCGAATTCTGACGAAACCGTCGTTCTTTCAGGATGTGTTGGTTGTTTATCGCAAAGATACGATTAGGTTCGGTTAAGTTAGGTTTAAAAGAAAAAACATTTTCCTCTCAAAATTACTTTCGAGGTTATGAAAATTCGAGCTAACGTTATTTCTGGAAAATGTCAAATGAAAAACATTTCGGACTATTGATAATTAACCCTGATTAATGCGTGTTCTTAAATAAATTTGTAACTTTGAGACGATTTTTCTTTATTTTTTATGATAGCAAGTGACAAGACGAACAAGTCGTTCGCCTGTTGATAAGCGACACGCCTGTCCATAGCAATTGCAGTGCCACTCAAAGCTTATAATTGCAAAGATCTTAGGGGCACTCCCACTGTCTCCGTCATCCTGAGACATAAGTTGACAAGTCCCATCTGCCTGCAATGTCACTAGCACCCTTACTCTTCCATTCCGGGAAGACGAATATCAAAAACAGCCATTTTATATTTGTTTTTCGTATTTACTTTACGTCTATTACATTTTTCCTTGACTATCTTTGACCTGAAATGTATATAAATAAACTCCATCCCATCAGGCAGCAAAATGTCATTAGCCGAGTGCAAATTATTAACTTTGTCCTTCGAGGATAGTGTCACTCAAACGCAATTACAGCAAATTATACATATGTGTTATTTTATATTAGCATGTATTGAAATGATCGTTTTTATTAAAAAAAATCTAAGCCGCCATTTTGCGAATAGGTCCTATGTCGACTAATCCCTTTTTTTAATGATTGATCCTCTTTCTCGACGACATAAATTAAATTAAATCGATCGATATTTTAATCTATTCTGAGCTACGCAAAAAATGTTTGATTTGTATGAATTAACTTTGATAAAAATAAAATTTAGATTTAGATTATATTTGTATACTAATATTATATTAAATATGTTGTAATTTGACTTGAAAACATGTTCGGGAAGGCAAGGAAATTGAAAAAAAAAAAACTGCCTCCGTGGCCAAACGGTTACCATCGTTGACTGCCACGCAGAGGTCCCAGGTTCGATTCCCGGGCCGGGAGAAATATTTGTATGGCCTACATTTATTTCTCTCGTGAGTTTGGGTGTAATTTGTGGTTGTCTATGTGTGTGTCCATGGCACCCGCGACACAGGGTTTCCCTAGTGCGGGGCTATGTTGAGTGTGAGCGTTATTATATTATTATTATTATTAAGGAAATTGGCTTCTGGCACGCATCGGCCGCTGTCGCGGCAATCTCGCTTCGCTCGCTCAGCTCGCGGTGCTTTTTCATATCTACTACTACTACTAACCTACTGAACGGAAGGTGCAACCAAGCAACCAAGATTTATTAGGAGATCATTATCAAAAGATATACTGGTTATAAATGTCATCAATAGATAAAAAAAATACCAATAATAAAAAACAGGATAAAACATCGTTTTTTAATACCAAATATTAATTTAGTACACTTCAACATAATGTTAGTGTTACCTTGAATGCAGTCTATTCATAATTTATCCATAGATCAACTAATATAGACGGAATAATGAGTGTGTATATGAAACACAAAAAATCGTTTATTTAAAAAAGTGCACATTTACAGTAGACCTTTGAGGATATTTACAAGTCGTGTAAGGTACGAACTGTGAGGCAATTATTTATTAAGTCCACAGTCCTCAAACAGTACGTTCCACGTACTGAAAACACTAACTTATAATATAACTAAAAATGTGTTTATTTCCAGATTTTTTGTGTTTCTTGGACCATTTTTGTACAATAATTGAAACTCCAAATTGGCTCTTTGTAATTTTTGTTACATATAGGTTAAGAAATTCTCCAAGAAGTCGTTTAAAATATATCCTCTTATGTATAGGTACAGAGAATGTATTCATTATACCAAAACAAATGTCTAATTTAAGCATATAGGCATGTGATTTCCATTCTATTGTTTAATTATTCTTTTTTTATAATTTCATATCCACATGTATAATTAGTGATTTTTATTTAAAATACAAGATTCTTCTATGTGTTATATTTTACATTGATCGCACAATACAATATGTTATTCAATAAACAATTTTATTTTTATTATTACAAAGTAGTATCGTAGAAGAAAAAATGAATGTAAGTTTATTTATTTATTTATTTATAACTATACATCTACCCTTACAGCTATGCATAGCCAATGTGATAGAGTACAACTCAAGTGACTTATAAGCTACTAAGAAAAATGTAATATGTACTATGTATATACATGTAGGTGCTAACCATAAATTCTATCAATTATCCTATATTTACAAATTATATTATATTTGAACATAACAAACAATAAAAAGAGTCATTCTTGTGAATTCACACAGTGTACATGAAAACAAATCAATTCTGTCCGCCACCTCGTTTAAAATTCGTACACCACTGTTGCGCTAGTAATATCACTACGAGGTAAAATATCATGAAACCATGATAAACTTGCGTATATTTACATATGTACATATGCAATAACGCAAATAGTAGGTAATTAAACAGAGCAAACAGTCCAGACGTGATCGCTTTGTTTACTTATAGATTGTCTGAATAATTTTTAGTTCCATCGTTTCGTACCACAGCACTGCCAGTCCTTGTAAATTTCATTACTTGTACCAGCCACAGACGTGCCAGAATGTCTAACCCTCTTCCGACATTCAGGCACGTCTTGGTACAAGCAAAGTTACAATCATGCCTTGTGCATCAGCATAGAACACACGTACCAAATTAGTATAAGTAGCTCATACAAAATGTAAACCTCACTCAGTCAACCAGACTCAGTCAACCAGAGTCAGTCAATCCTCATTCGGTATCCATTCAGTATCCAGTAAACTCTCATCAAATATCCACAACATTATATTTTATTTTTATACCATGTAACGATGGTAAAGTGGTGACCCCGACGAAGAACAACCCGACGACGACGAACACAAACCGACGATGAAGAACAAACCGACGATGAAGAACAAACCGACGATGAAGAACACACTGCAAGAAAACAACGCGTCTGGAAGAAAAAAGAAGAGAATACTATAATCGCTCAACTTCTGTTGTTAATCATCATACTCCTCGCTATCACAGTTGCTATTTTCTACACGGCATTTTTATACGTCTACAACACCGCCAACTCCAGTTTCCTCAAAATCAACTAATCGCACCAGAAGCATGGTCGCCGCGGGCCCTCCGTCCTACAGCCGCACAACCTCGCCCGCAAAAGAGACGCCCTTAACGCCACTATTATATAAACAAGGAAGTACCGAGGTCAATGGCAGCGCTACAACTGATTAGAACAGCAACATCGTATTACAACTGGATACCTTGACACTGGAAAGTTATGAGCTACAACGTAAACAAAGAATACCGCTGACGCAGCTCTCAACGGAATGTGCTTCATTCAGTAAACTAATAGCGTTAAAACAGACAAGCAATTTGAAATCACGTCGTACTACAGCGACCATTTACATATTTGACATTCACGGCACAATGAGAAATCAAACATTACGGTGACATTTTACATGGACTGTCGCATCGCAGACGCATGCTCGCCTTAATAGCAGCAGAAACATGCTCGCCTTAATAGCAGC
>NW_020653855.1:4938778-4956292 GCF_003589595.1 Hyposmocoma kahamanoa
AGCAGCAGAAACATGCTCGCCTTAATAGCAGCAGAAACATGCTCGCCCTAATAGCAGCAGAAACTAAGGATATCCACGGATATCAAAAATCGACAGGAACGACAAAAAGCCAACGAACCAAGAAGGTCAATTGTGCACATTGTCACAAGTATCCAGTCTAACAAAAAATTTTTTCGTCCAATGTCACCATTAAACCGTCCATTGTCGCTCAAGTCAAATCCAAGTGCAAATAATTTTATCTGTAACTTATTCAATCGTCTATGTATAACACAAGTTTATTTCATGTTAAATATTATTTATTATTAAGTTTTTGTAATATCGTTTGGTACGTTAAGTTGTTCTTGTGCTAATAATTTTTTTTTTCCTTTTTGAGGGGGAGTACTGTACCAGCCACAGACGTGCCAGAATGTCTAAACCCTCTTCCGACATTCAGGCACGTCTTGGTACAAGCAAAGTTACAATCATGCCTTGTGCATCAGCATAGAACACACGTACCAAATTAGTATAAGTAGCTCATACAAAATGTAAACCTCACTCAGTCAACCAGACTCAGTCAACCAGAGTCAGTCAATCCTCATTCGGTATCCATTCAGTATCCAGTAAACTCTCATCAAATATCCACAACATTATATTTTATTTTTATACCATGTAACCATGGTAAATTACTACAAGAATCTATCGACTCCTATACTTTTTTCCTATATCTATCTTCTTCTCCTTCTTCTAAGTTAGTGTATCATAATATACATTGTCTGTTTATTTATTTATTTTTTTATAACATCAAGTGACGGGACGAGCAAGTCGTGCGCCTGATGGTAGGCTACACGCCTGTCCATAACAGTTACAGTGCCACTCAGAGCTTTAAGTTGCGAAGATCTGAGGGCAGGATCTGCTTGGCGGCAGAAATAGGTAAGGTGGCAGTACTACCCTGGACGAACTCTTTCACAAGCAGCTCTACTGCTACTAAATGACCTCCTGTCCCAAATAAATTTAAAAATATCTAGAATGTCAGCTAGGCTGCATAGTTACAAACATTACAAACCTTTTGGTATTGAAATGAGAAAAACCAATTAGAGTAATATGTCTATGGTTTACTCTACTACGAGAAAATGCAATGAAATTTTTCAAAATTGATAATTGGACATTTTTAGTGATTTATGCGGTGCATACCTTTAATTTAAATATATGCATAGTTCTAGTTTTAAATGTTTTTTTTTATATTAACTTTTTAAATCTTTTTATTAAAGTTTAAAAAAGTTATATCTATATGTATTTAGTTGGTAACCCTTATTAAATAAATAAATAAATGTATGGTTGTTTTCAAGGCAATACAAATTAACTAGTTTTTCGATACAAATAGTACACAAATATCGTTGCTAAGTATAATGGCTGAAATTATTTATTTAATGCTATTATTAACTTACTTTGTACGTAACAAAGCAAGTTAATTAACCCGAAAAATGACAAAAGTCTAAAAAACACTTTTGCAACTTTTCTCTTTTTCTGCTGCGTTTGATATTACCTACAGTATTCTGGTTTGACAGGTTTGAGTTGTTGACGTGACCAAATTTATGATAGTTACGAAAGAAATATTTATTGATTAAAAAAATTGAAAAGAAAACTAAAAATACTTAATAATCAAAAATTATAAAAGAACTAATCTCGTGTAGTTTTTTTTTAATTTTTAGTCACGTGTGTCTTGTTTTCTCAAAGCGGGGCGCATGGTCACGTTAATTATACCGCCATGTTCGAAGCTCTTAACAGAATCTCAGCGTTTTACCAACTACAGGCTCTTGACTCTGTTGAAAACGGAGTAAAGTGACTCCTTTTTCTTATCATATCGACGGCATACACACTATTGCAGGCTAGAGCTCAGGCACGCCGACCATATCACTGTTAAATACTCAAGCGTGCAGGTATTTGGGCATGTAGGTGGTCCATCGTTTGAATCGTACCTCACAGACAGCCCTGGTTAAAACCATCAGAAAATTCCGAAAATACTGAACAATTCGTGAGGGCCAGAGCTTTCAAACGCTCATACAAAATGTTCGAAACTATGTATACACAGAGATACGTCGGCCTAAAGAGGCAAGCCTTACCTGTGTATAGCCAGAGACACATTAGCCCGGGACAAAAACTTTCCGTGTACTTTAGTCCACTGGCGCAAAGTTGTCTATCTGTCGGTTTTCTACAGAATATCCTTCAACGAGTGTGCCAATGAGCTCCATCGGCTCATTCCGTCCATTCCCTTTTACCGTTGGACATCCAGACATACAGCGGGATGTCACCTACTTGGTACGCGCTTTTCGTAATATTTTATTATGCGCACAGTCCAGGAATGGAATTCCCTGCCTGCGATTGTGTTTCCGAGCACTTACAACCCGAGTATCCTTAAGATGCGACTGAATCTGCATCTTCTGGGCGAGCTCGTTCCATCTTAGACCCTATCTTTGCACCAATGCTAGGTATTCGTCGGGAGGAAGTCCACTTACTTTAAAAAAATAACTGGGCTGTTCATTGGTTCAAATCAGTAAACACAAGGACCAATCACAGCTGTTATCCAATTTTAAATCGCCGCCGCCATAGCAGCTCTAGAACCCAGAGACGTTTCATTGACTGACTGTTGAATTTCCTTTAAACAACACAATACGTCAGGGGTCGCTATATATTGGTCTTAAATACGTCAATCTCATGGTATATTGGCTTTAATTAGTAATTACCAGCGGTCCGGTCGGACGATATTGTTCGGACGAGAATTGAGGGCAATCTATAAGTTATTAGTGCCCCATGAAATAGGTCAGTCTGGTTGTTTGATAGGAGCCTGATTTCGTATCAGTAACAGAGTATCTTTAATAAAAAATCTAAAGTTGTAGTAAAGCGTAGTACAGGTGCCAGAGGAAAACAAACATTCTTCCGTATAGTACAAGTGTATCGTTTGATACAGTCGGTACAACAGTTATTACAATACAACAGTTTAACGTCTGTCTGAGTACAGTGGAAAACGACTCCTCGCTAGACGACTCGTAATGGAAGTCACATACACCGTTCCAAATATGAAACGACTTTACAATGTCATTAACTAGCAGTACTAGATGCGCCACAAGGTAGGTAGTAGGCTCCTCACATTCCTCTGTACAAATCTTAACATCGTGATGCAGAATTTGCTATATAATAATAATAATAATAATAAGAGCTTTATTTATCCACATTAAATAATAATTTAGCCTTAAATAACATAATCTGAAGTTACACATGTAGATAAAAAGGCAAGAGTCTCAGCTTGAGCTGTTTTTCATACTTTACCTTTTTGGTGAAACGCTACATTTAATTCTCTAATATTAATAATATAATAATTCTGACGTGTCTCGGCAAGCTCCAGTAAAATGACTAAAGTATACAATTTAAACTTAAAGCTATGATTACATTGTCATAATGGTACCAAATCCACATAAAATATTTCATTTCAAAATACATGAAGTATAGATAAAGTATAGATAAGGATGAACTGCACATATAATAACAATAAATAGTGAAAAATTATAATATACACATATATATAAATAAATAAATAAATAAAGAACAAAAATAAAAATATGCATAAATCCGATGGACGATTACATCCAATTATTAGCAGAACTTTGCTTTGAAAGTAACCAAAGCCTGCATTTCCTTTTGAAAGTGTAAGAAGACTTCAAATTCCTTATTGGAGGAGGCAAATCATTCCAACACTCAGATGCAGCAAATTTGAAACTACCGCGATAAACCGTTAGTCTAGGAGTTGGTGATATCTGTAAAGTAGGATACCGTATCGATCGTACATTGCCATCAGCCCCGTCGTTCCAATACAACTTTTTAACTAAATAAATTGTGCGCGACGGAACTAATTTGTGTTGTTGCATGAAATATGATTGTTACTAAGAGTAATTTATATACGACATCACATTTATCCATCATTATCATTAGCGTCATTAACCTTTTATACGTCTCCTACGTCTTTTCGACGCAGAGGGTTTACACCATAGTCTGTCGAATGTTTTTTGTTTTTACCTGTAAAGAGTAGTAGTAGTTGTAACTACAACTACTCTCACACTAGCTGTCTTCCTAGCTTCTATGAACTGACAGTCATACCGTCAGGCCTTTTACCGTTACTGCAACAGATGTCATAAATGAATTTGTGACCTTGTGAAGACCATTTCCATAGGGAGTCTACATTCCTCTATGTACATGATTCTGACTCACAGATAGAACCATTGTTAGTCAGAAGAGGGTCGTTGTGTCTCACAGTTGTTAACGCATAAGTTTACTTCCTTGGTATCGCAATAGCACATTCTGTCCTAAAGACGGTAAGGAGGGTATTACATACGGAGGGACAGATCGTAACCTTTTGTAATAAATCCTTGTTTGCAAAAATTACAACTTTTTTGGGCCGAGTTTTAAAGATTCTGCGAACGAAATAGTCTTTTTTTTTTATGATACTAAGTTACGGCAGGAACAAGTCTGTGCGCGGTGGTAAGCGACACGTATCAGACCTTGACCTACCCTGAGACATAAGTTGACAAGTCTCATGTGCCTGTAATTTCACCAGCACCCTTACCCTTCAAAACCGGAACGCAGTAATACCGTTACATTTATTTGGCGGCAGAAATAGGTAAGGTAGCCGTACCTAATTCCCCTGGACGACCTCTTTTACAAGGAGGAATTCAGCAACAGCAGAGGGCTGTTGCTGAATTTACTAATAATAATAATAAAATCGTTTATATTAGTAAAAATAGTGGTGTGAGAAGAAAAAGATCTGTAGCTCAGCACAATGGCGGAGTGATTCACAACGCCGCTGATATTCTGCTACAGCCTGCCGTGTGCATAAAAAGAAGAAGAAGAACTAACTAATTCAACTAACTAACTCCTTGTGATTTATTTTATTTATTTACACCTTTAACCGCTTTAACCGGGCCGGTAACGCGGGTGCGTTACCGCTGTATTAATGTCCGAAATACTTTACCACTAATCCATTTACGACGTTGGAAAGGTTCTTTACATAACCAGATCCTTAAATTTCACGTAATCGACAAATAATCACCCTGTCCAATTGAATTGGAAAATCGTTAATACCGTCATAGACCTAGGGACTTATCTACGCGGCATCGCAATAAGAGTCGATACTACCTCTGACCGAATTCAAACCTTTCCCGTATACTAATACGGTTCATTTTGCTTGGGTCGAGCGGCAGGGACGCTGGATTTATTTCAGAATTTATTTTTTTACAAACAAAATTAAAACCATTTGAAAAAAGTATATCGTAGATATGGCTAATTTTCGGGTAAGTTTTTTGTACTCAATTTTGGTGACAATTTCTTTTTATTGAAATATTTATAGAATATTATCAATTTTTATTTAATATTCGAGTGTGGTAACCTGCAATATTCTTTAATATATTCGAGTAATTAAATAATGAAAATTGTCACCAAAATTGAGTACAAAAAACTTACCTGAAAATTACTGATATACATGTTATAATTAGCTCAGTTGATATAAAAAAAATCAATGGTATGTGTAAAATACCTTTTGAATACAGCGGTTTTCTTGTAAAATTGCGATGTAAGTTTGTGTTTTTTTTTCTATCGTGAAAATTTTACGCCCAACTATTGAAATTTGACTAGTTGTACTGAACTTAAAAAAGTTTCAATTTAAACTTGAACAATGGGGTAACGCATTTGTAGAATCTCAAATCTTTAAGTCAGGAAAACAGAGGTCCTTAGTCTTTGCCTACCTATCACCCGATCGGTACAATAAGTAATTATTTATTGTCGCAATGTGATTGCAACTTTACATACATTTAACTTAGGGGATTCTAATGACCTGATGACTTCACAAAGATACCCTGGGGGATTGGGCTAGGGGATCCTGGTGGACCTCAATGGTAATAATATATAATATGCATAATAAATTATTTCTTCACAAAGCTAAATACAAAATAATTAATGTTTATGGAAAGTATTTTAATTGCGGGAAAGCTCCTTGTGAAAGAATTTATTAGCCATGTAACCACCTTTCCTGTTTTTGTCGCTAAGCAGCATTGTGAGCATTACTGCGTTCCGGTTTGAAAGGGTAAGGGTGCTGGTCAAACTATAGACACATGGTCAAATTTATGTCTCAGGGTGAAAGACGCAGCGGCAGTGCCTCGTAGATCTTTGTGTCCGTCCATAACAGTTGAGATGCCACTAATGCCACTCAGAACTTTAATACCATTGACTTACAATTATATGGACGTCGGGTCCGCGCTAAAAAGTGTCCGAACTTATAGGGCGTTAAAATCGTATACAGAGCGTCATTCTTTGTGAGTCTTTGTGTAGGACGTAATTGTAAAATGCCTATGTAGGACGTAATTGTAAAATGCCGACCTAGTTTTAAGCAATGTTTGGTTTCGAAGGGGAACTGGGCAGATAACAATAAAACTAGTAAACATACTCACTTCTCAATCACTGTATTCACTTTTGTACACTCTTTACCTTTTTCTTCGCTCTGGATAGACTGAGTTATCTCTTTTTCTACTCCCAGTCTTCACGTGGTTTCTTTTCACAACAACATTCCGAAACGTCACTGACGTTTCGTTTTTTTATCCGTGGCGCCCCCTCTCAACTCGGTCTATCCTTCGCTTTACAAACTCTTTAATGTACTTTTTATAAATACGCATAAATATTACAACATAAACCATAGTAATTGATTCATAACAATCAAATATACATTAAAATACGTAACTGCAGATGACATTTGTTTGTTCGACTGACAGCGAAGCAAGCGAAATTAGACAGCACTGCGATGACATTACAATTTATATTCAACGTTTTAGCTTTTTCATATTCCTTTACATGTCACTACGTTTACATGACATTTGTTTCATGGTTTTTGTATTAGACCCGTCGTCCATTTATTAATTAAGTCAATGTTTAAAACGCAAAGATCGGAGGGGCACCGTCACCCTAAGACATAAGTTGACAATTTCAATTCAATTTTTCAATTTCAATGAATTTCACCAGCAATTTAAAGCTTCTGAATGCCACAGCAACTGTTATCGATAATCGTGTCGCCACCAGACGACTAGTTCGTCCCGTCACTTGATAAACAAAAACGGATGTCAAAAGTTCATGGAATTACATCTATTTGCCACGTTTTATTGAAATCGGGTACCGGAAAGTTCGCGAAACCGGATTCATTCCTTAGATGTAGAATACCTTTAGAGGTAAAATATTTTCTTCGAATTTAAATGGGACCTATACTGAGGTACCCTGTTACCAAAAAAAAAGAATCATCGAAATCGGTTCCCAAATGTCGGAGTTGTCACGTAACATACATACATAAACAAAATACAGGCGAATTGAGAAATTCCTCCTTTTTTTAAGTCAATGAAAGAGGCGTCGTAAGTATTACATGAAATTCATAAACTAAGTTAAAAAAGTTTACACTTAAAAGTACCATGGTTATGTGACAAAGTTATACCCACAAAAAGTTAAATGCACTCCGTTCGAGGCTCAGCCGATCTTTTACTTTGATTAACTCGTAACATGAACTTAGTTTATAAATTCTATTTAACTTATCTAGTTAAAACACTCAGAAAAAATTCCTTCGATCCGGTCGGATTCGAACCGACGTCTTCTTGCATACCGTGCCAGACGCTATACCAACTAAGCCACGGAACGAACCAACGGACCTCACGAATTTTTCTATGTGCTTGCGTCGTGTCTTTGTACTTGGTCTTTCAACGACTTTTTAGTCGTAGCGCCATCTATGAGAAATCTTTGACAGATTTATCACCCAGTTAGTACCTTTACAGCTACCAGTCCTGGCGAGAGATGTCGCTATTCACTGTATTAATTAAATTTTTGTGTTTTTGAAAATGTTTTTTCTAAGTGTTCGATCTTTGTGTTAATAATTATAACAAACTAGTGGAGTAATTTCACAAAAAATAATTGAATATCAATTCAATAAAAATTTAATTGTCTAGTTAAAGCTAAATAGTTACTTTATCGAGTTTACTTATATAGCAGGTAAGTTGAAAAGTATTGATTTAAGCAGAAAACGAGCTTTCTGTATTGCCCACTTCGATTTTTTTAGGTCAATTGTAATAGCCTAATAGCATAGGGCTTGGCAATTTATTGAAGGTGGTTGTTATAGGGAGTTTATTCTAGTCGATCTTTGGGTAACCTGTCACAAAGTCGAAAACTTTTTGTCCGAAATAACGTTTGTTCGAATTTTCATTACACCGAAAACCGAATTATAACGAAACAGTTGTTCTTTCAGGATATGTTGAATGTTTATCGCAAAGACACGATTAGGTTCGTTTAGGTTAGGTTAAGTTAGGTTTAAAAGAAAAAACATTTTTCTCTCAAAATTACTTTCGAGGTTATGAAATTTTGACCAACCGTTATTTCTGGAAAATGTCATTTCCGACTACTGATGGGTAACCACATCTTTGATACTTGGCTGCAAACACAGAGTAATGAAAGGAAGCAAGAAGTTAAAACAAAACTTTTTTTTAAATTTATGTGTGAAATTTAGTTTCAAGTTTACCATAAGCTTTTCGGTGAAGAAGTACTTGATGAACCTGCACATCGAAGAAGGTTCAGAGTCATTGGAAAACGTGTGAAATCCGCAACTCGCATTGCTCCAGCATGGCAGACTATGGCCTAGACACTCACCTGAGACGAGACCCGTACCCAGCAGCGGGACACATTTTTTTTAAACCACATACTCAACATAGCCCAGCACTAAAGAAACCCTGTGTCGCGAGTGCTATAGACACACGCATAGACAACAACAAATTACACCCAAACTCACGAGAGAAATAAATGTAGGCCATACAAATATTTCTCCCTAGTAATGGATATTAATGATAATGAAATGAAATGATAATGGATAGTGATGATAATGAAGTGTGGGTAGTTAGAAAAACTCGCACGGCTGGAAGATGCTGACACCCGCCTCTATAGTTCCTTCGACACCTTGGAATTCGCAATACGTCCGAAATGTCGAGGTAACTAAAATATGTTTTATACGTAATTAAGTCCCGAATTAAAAATTAAACAATGTGTGAAAATCTTGAAAGTGTAAATAAAAAGTAATGGATAGTAACTTTATAAAACTCTTAAGGACTCTTTTTTCTATCAATCGTTTTTTTATTTTAAATTAAATTACAAACAAGTACAGACTCAGCTGATTTTCGATTTTTAAACGACTTTGAAAATTTAAGGAGGTTCTCAATTGAACTGTTTCTTTAATGGACTTCAAAAAAAGGAGGAGGTTTTGTATGTATGTTACGCGATAACTCCGCCATTTGTGAACAGATTTTTCTTTTGTTGGAAAGAGGGTACCTCCATAGTGGTCCCATTTAATTTTGAAGAAAATCATAAACCTCTAAGGGTGGCTGTTCATGCATGAAGATTCATTTTATATAAAAGCGCCTAAATTTTATTATAAGGAGCAATTATTTTAATGGTTGATTTTGCTATTCTCCAATTCAAGGCGTTTTTCTCTCTCAATAGACTTGGAGTAGTGAGAACCAAGTTTTATATATCCTGTGTCAAGTTTCGTATAGTAGCGAACTAGGGGATGAATCCGGGTTTGCGCACTTTCCGGGAACCGAATTCAATAAAACTTGACAAATAGTTGTAATTCCACGTACTTTTGAGGTCGGTTTTTTAGTACTCTGTACTGAGATTACGTATGTAAGTATACGCGGTAACTCTAAATAATTTGTGAACTGATTTTGATGATTCTATTTTTGTTGGAAAAAGGATACCTCGGCAGTGGTCTCATTTCAATTTGTAGAAAACATTCCACCTCTACACTTCTACGTTTCATACAAATTCCGGTAACCGATTTTAATAAAGCTTGGCAAATAGATGTAATTCCACAAATTTTATAGGTCGGTTTTTTAGTGCTTTGTACTGGTATTATTATTATGGCATTAACCAATTATAAAAAATAATTTATACATATTAATCTCTATTCCTTTCGAAGTCCGTAAAAATCCATTTTTTCCCTTCCCTAAAATGTCAAGTACAATAAACTGAAAAGCGGAAAAATGTTAACGACCTAGCTATTTCCACATTAACGTAGTTAGTAACGCAATGTATATTAGATTAAATCTGTTTGGCAGCGTGAAAATAATATCCGGTAACGTGGTAAAATATTAAGTTAACAATGTGGTTCTTTTCAACGCCTGATTGTTATCGGCAAACGGATATTAAACCTGCTGTTATTATTATAAGTAAGTTGTTCACCACTATGTTACCGCGTGTTAGGTATGTGTGCGGTGGGCGGGGAGAAGTAATGGCAGTATACGTTTGCAGCTGGTTTCTATGGTGATAAGGTACGAAGTATTCTATATGCATATGAGTGACAAGTATAACGTTAATGGCAAAGTAGTACACAATTGTATTTCACAGATGGCGCTACGGCAAAAAAATCGTTCAATCAAAGACTGCAACAAGCTCATACAAAAATTCGTAACGTCCGCTAGTTCGTTTCGTGGCTTACTTGGCATAGTCTAGCACTTCTTTCACACTGGCACATTTTTTTTCGAAATGTTCAATCTTTGTATTAATAACTATTATAACAAACTTGTGGAGTAATTTCACAAAAATAATTGAATATCATGATGGTTAAATATCATAACATAAAAATAATGAGTTAAAAATGTAATGCATATAATTCGACTCGTTTAAGAAATAAAATAGTTAATATTTTTTTATTGTTATACACCCTACATTGTATATGAAGTCTTGGTATTGTATAGAATGCCAGGAGCAGATTTGGCAAAATATTCAATGAAAGATAAAATAATCCAATCAGTTTCGGAGATGGTTTTACCCCCGAGTCTGAATACAGGCTAAAATGAAAATCCAAAACTAATTATTTAAAAATAAAATGTTAAATTTGGTACATAACTTTTATATGGAGATATTTCTCTTTAAGTAGGGGAATGTATGGGATATTGGACCAGCAACTAAATTGGCCACCCTTATGTCTCAAAAAATAATTTTCTAATTGTTTTATTGGCATAACCTGCTTGCTAAATTGCCTACGCAAATTTGATCATGTTTCTTCTTTCCGGTCTCAACTTAAATGCTCCCCATTTTAGTTAGAGCAAATTACAATCTGGGCCCCAGAGTATCTTTGAGAGATAAGTTTAAGGAAATTAACATTCTTACACTAGCCTCACAGTACATTTATGAAAATGTAATTTATGTGAAGAGGAATAGTAATTTCTTTATGAAAAATAGGAACAGACATAACATTAATACGAGGAATAAAAATAAACTAGCTTTTCTTGATAGTCGTCTTCACAAAGTCAAAAAATCATTTAAGGGGCAATGTATACGCTTGTATAACAAGATTCCGGTTGATATACAAAATTTGCCTTTCACGAGGTTTAAAACTATAGTGAAACAAAAACTTTATACTAAAGGTTATTATACAACTTCTGCGTACTTGGATGACAAAAATCCGTGGTAGTAACCCGTTTAGCTCATGGAGGTAGTCTCAATCTGATGTTTCAAATAAAAAATATTGTAAATGTTATTTACAAAGAGCAACCCCTAGAGTTTCTTGCTCATTCTTCTCAGGGGAATCTGCCTTACGAATGAGCGGTGAAGTTTAACCAGTGTGACGATTTCAAATGTAATAATGCTTACCTATGAAATAAAGATTATTTTGAATTTGAATTTGAATGAATTCACTCTCACTCACTGTACCTCTCTTTCATTCTGGCTTCATGTCCGACTCTTTCATTCTCCAATCGATACGTCTCTGGAATGCTCTCTTGGACTCTATCAGGTCTCCCAGTATATTCTCTTTCAAAAAGAATGTTCATAAGCATCTTTTAAATTGTTTGTCACAATGATAACCATCGTCATATTATGTATATATATATATATACACATGACTGTATTAGGGTCGTTTGTTACATATATATATTTATATAAGTTATTATTAACGTAATATTTTGTATAATAATTATTAATATAATTTAAATAATAATATGTAATATATAATTCATTAATATCAAAATTCGCCGCGTTTGTGAATTTCGTTTTTCTTAAAGGTTGACTGGTAGAGAGTGCTTTTAGCATTAATTCCGCCTTTTGTACCATCATATCGTGTGGTCAATAAAGTTTTAATAAATAAATAAATAACCCAGCGATATGCGTCTAACTTCATTGCAAACTGGCCATATTGTTTTTGTTGTGATATTGAACGTCTGTGTTTTGTTCAGAAAAATCTTTTTCCTTATTTTTGACGTAAAATTCCATAGATCCGTGCTAAGACTGTAGTTAACTCAAAGGTAAGCACACAGTGTTTGTAATTTACAACACAGAAGTATAATTTATCTATAATCAACTTACATAAAACGATTGCTATGTTTTATTAGATTTGCGTTTATAATATAATCATACTGTTGGTTAAAATGGACCAAGAGTGTGAAATGTATGGATGTTCAAATGGTCTTGGACAACTCAGATAACAGCCTTAGACCATAGGCAGAGAATAAAGAACATTGCCGGTCACATTGACTGAACGACAACAAGTTTGTAAAAAAATAATTTCATTTAAACATAATTTATTTCATCCAATTCGTATTTTTTTTACAACTTTCGTGTGGTACAATACTTTTCACGTTTGAGCACAATGACAGGTGCCTTTGTTATACCAAGCGTACGTTATAATAATATAAAAAAGGCAAATATAGATAATAATCTCAGTACAGAGTACTAAAAAAACCGACCTCAAAAGTACGTGGAATTACGTCTATTTGCTAAGTTTTATTGAAGTATTAGTTAAACAAAGTATAGTTCGCCACTATACAGGACTTGACACTGGAGATAATAAAAATAGGTTCTCACTACTCAAAGTATATTGAGAGAAAAACGCCTTGAATTGGAGAAATAGCAAAATCAACCATTAAAGTAATTGCTCCTAAATTAAAGTTAGGCGCTATTTATAAAAATGAATCTTCATGCGTGAACAGCCATCCTTCGAGGTGGATGATTTTCTTCAAAATGGACGTACCACTATGGAAGTACCCCCTTTCCAACAAAAAAAGAATCATGAAAATCGGTTCACAAATACCGGAGTTATCGCGTAACATACATACAAAAAAAAAGAACATACAGTGGAATTGAGAACCTCCTCCTTTTTTGAAGTCGGTTAAAAAGTAAATAATATCTAGGTGTAAATTAATATCATTACGACTAGACCGAACTACATATATTACATCAAATAATCACGTGGAAACATTTCTGATTCAGAAAATTAATGGTAAGAAACGTGACTTAGTGAAACCCGAAACGTTCGTTCAATATATTAGGTAGTTAATTCCTTTGGTCGACCCCAAATAAAACAGATAGCACGAGAATTAAATTATATAGACATCATCACGGCTAATTCCAGACAAAGTGGACAGAGAATAAGGATCGCCATTCGCTATGTTGCATGTCGCTATGATAATTTTTTTTATGATACCCATTCACGGGACGAACTTTAGTAGCAGGAGAGTTTCTTGTGAAATAATTCGCGCAGGGAAGTACTGCCACCTTACCTATTTCTGGCGCCAAGCAGTTATACTGCGTTCTGGTTTTGAAGGATAAGAGCACGTTCACATGACGAGTTTCGCTAACGCGCGCTTACTAGTTTTAAGTTACTCATGCGCGAGGCAACTCGTTTGTGCCACTCGCTTGGACAGTTTGTCACAACACCTCATCAAGAAGTGCAAAAATGATAGTTGCATCTATTATGTTCTATAATTATCTATTGTTAAATTGTTCTAAGTCTTATTTTCTGTTTATTGTATTTTTGTTACAAAAAACGGAAGTAAGTCTTATACCGTTACAATATGGCCGTTTCTTTTTTGGAGAACTAAGTAAACATATCGAAATCATCGTCGTTCAGCTATTCCCCGCTAGATGGCAGCACATTTATTGAAATTTTAATATGAAATCAAATCTAAACAACGTTACTTGCAATTATACGTATTGAACTTTGGACGATATACCACCAGAGTAAAGTTTAAATTACATTAACAGTCCAGAATTAGTACTTTTTTTTAATTAGAAATTGTGTGAAAAAATGTGTGCGTGTGTACACAACGAACGGCGAGCGAGCACACATACAAGCCTCGCTGCTACTTTTGTATGGGGTATTTATCTTATTATATTTATATTATTTTTATATTAAGAATTATATAATCTAGTCCTTAGTTTATTATTGATCCCGGCTGTACAAAACCACTGGACACACAAAACTAAAAATACTTTTCATATTCGCCTCCTGTTTGTTACCTAAAACACTCGCATAGTGACATATATGCAAATATAGACGGGTAATGATCAAGTACTTACAAATCCGACCTAAAGGCGTTAGTATTCAAGGTACAAATTCCTATTGATGCTTCGTCGCAAACAACGTTATAAATATTTCCGAGTTAGTGCGTTCTTTCGCTTACACGATTACTTATCTACTTTTAAGCGCTGAAAGAAAGCATTAACAGTAGTAAATAAAATTGGTTTTATTTATGTAAACTATATAAGGTCTTGTTAAACAAAAGCACTAATTACAAATAAGAACATCAACAAATAACACTAATTACAAACAATTATACAAATACAAAATCAAATATTTCCATCGTAACATAAAAAACAATAATTGAAAAACAGAGAAAAAAAAATTCACGGTGGAGTAATTTCACAAAAATAATTGAATATCAATTCAATAAAAATTTAAAATACGGTGAATAGCGACATCTCTTGCCAGGGTTGGTAGCTGCAAAGGTGTCTAATGTTACTAACTTACGGCATTATCTGAGCTGCACTGTAACTGTCGTTGACAGGCGTGTCACCTACTTATTACGTAAATATCACTTGATGTCATAAAAACAACTTCCCATACATACAATGCGACCAGCCGACGAACTGCAATAAAAAGGCCAATGACCTTGATGCCGTTTAACCACTACTTGAAACAGGCCAACTGAAAACCTTGTTAAGCGTCACACCTGTACCTTAATACATGGCGAGTGACCTTCATGCAGTCAAGGTCTCGGATAATGACTTCACGCATTAACTCCATGCAGTCGACACCGACTTTATGCAGCCAAGATCGACTGCATGCAATTACTGCCTGAAGTTGTTACCAAATTCATGCAGTCATCTGTTAACAGACTAAATTGTTTGGTAATGTGTGAAAAGTTTAAAAGGCACTAATTCCTATCCTATGAGGTCCCAGGTGCGATTCGCGGGTCGGGAGAAATATTTGTATGGCCTACATTTATTTCTCTCGTAAGTTTGGGTGTAATTTGTAGTTGTCTATGTGTGTGTCCATGACACCTGCGACACAGGGTTTTCCCTAGTGCGGGGCTATGTTGAGTGTGTGCGTTATTATTATGAAGTATAATAACATTACCGCTGAATAAGGTGAAGCTATTTTTAATAAGTTCCAGAGCTTTTCCATTCTCGACGCCGGACCCAAATCAAAGTTTACGCGACCCGCATATAAATGTGTACATTGTACGTTCTAGTTCTTCTTTTTGTTGATCTCTTTAAATCCGGCAACCCAGATAATTTTCTTCCTGTATTCATAAAGTATACCGACATGGTGCCGATAGACATCTAAGTCCGCTGTGTTTGCTGTAGCAGCAGTTACTCCATGTGAAAAAGCTCGTCCAAGGAAGTACTGTCACGTTACGTATTTCTATTATATATATTTGTAATGTGAGCATTAGTGCATTCCGATTTGGAAGGGTAAGGGTGCTGGTGAAAATACGGGCACATGGGACTAATCAACTTATGTCTCAGGGTGACGGGCGCAGCGGCAGTGGACCTAAGATCTTTGCGATTCAAACCTCTGCATGACACTGCAACTGTTATGGATAGATGTATCGCTTACCACCAGTTGCAGGTGAATTGGTATTATAAAAAATAGCAAATATTTCCTAAATAAAGGCGTCATTTTTCAAAAATATATATCATCATGACCATCACCATCAACCCGTTTATAAATCCCACTGCTGGGCATGTATCTCGTTTAGGCCATAGTCCACCACTGGCCCTATGCGTGTTGGGGACTTTACTCGTTTTCCAAAAGTTGTAAACCTTCTTCAACGTGCATCATACCGTACCACCAGGCGCTTGACTTATTCGTCTCATGACTTAGTAACATAAAAAAGTGGGACCTGTAAAGTGCCCGAAACGTTGGCTTATTTGAAAAAATAAATAAACGGCAAGTGCAGCGGTGTAATCGCGCGTTTCACGAAGGTGCGTTTGCATCGCTGCTAATAGTCGACGTGTGTGACCCCTACGGTTAAAAGTTACAGACTAATTTCGTTTGTAGAATCTTTATACTCTCTCCTTAGAATAATAACGCATAGAATGATAGTTTCATATCAAACGAACTGTCACAAGTGAGGCAAAAATCAAATTCATGTAGGCTAGTTTTAGTAGTAGGTTAATTTTCGGTTTTAGTGAATATTTATATAAAAATACAAGTTGAAACGCGTTACTTCCTTGTGGAATGTGATGTTAGTATCTATTTTATGTTATTCTGACGTATTTTTACACTCATTTACCGCACATTTCGTCATTTTTAGCTAAAATTCTTGATCTATTCGCGGTGCAGGTTGACCTTGAGCACTGACGGCCCGCCCGCTCGTGTAGGCCCTTTTGGCGCACTTAGCGTGTGCGGACTAGGTTTCTATGCGTTATTATTCTAAAACTCTCTCCTGAAAAGAAGTCATTTTGCACATATGACTTTATTACACCAAAGGTGCCTTATATAACTCGATACAGATAACCTTTTATGACAACCAAGTATTTTATAACCTTCGTGTCACCATCGAACGTAATAACATAGCCATGGTGAAGCTACCGACGCGAGGGTGTTATTGGAAAACCATTCGCTCTTCCATAATAATCTTAAACGCTCGTTACAATGAATTACATTTTGCAATCTTGACGACTTCAGTTGGTCCTGAGAAGAATATTTGGTTCCCGGTTAAGGTAAATATTTTGAAATCCGTAGATTACAATCATTGACTTACAAATAAATGGACGACGGGTCTAATACAAAAACCACGAAAAAAATGTCCCAAGTCAACCTATTCGAAATTTAAATGGTAATGTCATCGCAGTATCGCGTTGTCAGTCGAACAAATGAAGACTAAAGCGGAGTGTCGCGCTCTGTATACGATTTTAGCGCCTTACAAGTGCGGACACTTTTTAGCGCGGACCCGACGTCCATATAATTGTAAGTCAATGATTACAATCTAACATTTTGACAACGTCTTTGGTCGACTGGCTTGCACATCGGTTCGATCGCGGGTCTGGATGTTTGTGGTACGGCGTTTCCGGTTTGCATGACGCAAGTGATTTAATTACTTACTTTGGGATGAGAGCAACGTATGTGTTTGTCTAATATTTATTTATTTATTATTATTGTAGTTGTCTATCATTAAACTATCAATAAGC
>NW_020653855.1:4981292-5009206 GCF_003589595.1 Hyposmocoma kahamanoa
CTTAGACAGTTTCCTTGTGTTTTCTATGATTTCGGAATTCCCCATATTGTCTTATGTAAAAAAAACACTATATATTTAAATGATTATCATTAATTTCAGGCTTCTTACCATGGTATGACTTCTTTTTATTTTCCCGATATTTCGGAACGGTTACACGCTCACCAAATGTTACGTTCACCAAAAGGCCACCTTCCTTTACAAACAACGGGTGTATATAAAGTGAACTGCAGTAGTGGAAGCTCGTATATCGGTCAGACTAAACGAACAATTGTCGATCGTATGAAGGAACATATCCGAGCAGTAAAAAACAATGATGCACAGAAGTCGGCTACGGCACAAGATCTCACACAGACTGACACTAACCACTGGATCGAGTTGCATAGCCCCCAGGTGCTGTCGACAGAACGTCACTACATAACACGGTTGGTACGAGAAGCCATCGAGATCACGAAGTACAAAATATTTAACCGTGATGAAGGTTTTAAACGGTCGAGTGCATTGAATCCGGTCTTTAGTGGGATCAGTAATAAAAACAAAAACACCTCGAGTTCAGTTTCGCGTGTGGATACAGTGAGTGTGGTAAAAATATATATTTATTTACTACGATAAAGTCCCGAGTGAGACAAATATATTTTTCCTGCCTACACTTATACACGTAACTAACAATAAAGACGACAATTCTTATTTACGTAAGACATTCTGTATCGAACTATGTAAATAGCTTTTTCTGGTTTTGTTGTAAGTTACGTCCATTCTTTCGAAGCGGAACGATATGTCATTATTTACGACTGGTTGTTGCGTCAGCTCGCTGATATTAAAAACTAGTAGCTGGGGTTTGGAATCGTAGAAGCGTATAAAACCTCATTTTGTGGTTACAAAAGAAGGTTTTATTCACATATCATCACAAAAATTGTCCATTTTATATTTTATTGAAGAAGAAATCATGACATATTTACTGACATGGTATTCATGGTATTCAGTCGTATTCCAAAACTCTACTTAATGTCAACTCTACTCAAGTCAG
This sequence comes from Hyposmocoma kahamanoa, assembly GCF_003589595.1. Taxonomy (NCBI): domain Eukaryota; kingdom Metazoa; phylum Arthropoda; class Insecta; order Lepidoptera; family Cosmopterigidae; genus Hyposmocoma; species Hyposmocoma kahamanoa. The sequence continues at coordinate 4,982,317 of NW_020653855.1, forward strand.
GGCTTGATTATGATTTCAAGCACTAGAAATACGACCCTAATGGCAAGGACTTGAGTATGATTTCTAGTGCTTTAAATTATACTCAAGTCCTGACTTGAGCATTGAGTAGAGTTCTGGAATACGACGTTAGAGAATGGAAAAAAAATAAAGGAAAGGAGCTGCCCTAAGTACAGAATGAACGTGCATATCTAAACAAAAATTGAACGCTACAAATATCGGATTTCTTTAGTGTTGTACCATAATCTATCCATAAGTCATAATCGACATGCAAATGCATGGCTTGAATGTTAAAACTGTTAAAATAGTAATTTTTAGTATTTACCTTTGTCAGGGTGGAAAAATCGGAAACGAGTGGATAAAATTATCATGAACTGAGAATGCCTAGTAAATGAGTCTTGTTGAATCTAAATTAAATATGAAATTATTTATCAACAAACCTAATAATAATGCATTATCATGTAATCTAGTTACATTCAAAGTTCTGTTAAAATTTGACTCTTCAAAATGAAACGAATAAATGAAGATGGTCTTTGATCTAATGTTTATATTCGGCAGTCCTGTGATTTCCAACAATGCTTTTTTCATTTGTAGGCAAACTTGAAATAGTAAAAATAATAATAATAAAAACCTCGTAGTGAATTATTTTGATAACAGAATATCGATAATATGAACGCTTCCAAGAACAACACTATCTCAAAACAATCGTTATCAACAATCATCAAAATATACAAACGAACAGGCAATCTAAAGAATCCAAAGCACACCCGTGGCAAAATGCACCCTCGTGGTGGTCCCATTGTCACCAAGTCAGAATTTGAAGAGGAGATCCCATGAAAATCGAAGAAAATGCTCAAAATCTATAGGCACGTCCGTATGTTCACCAATTTCTCCATTAATTGTGCAACGATTTTGAAATATTTTTTTTTTGTTTCAAACGGTATACTCTCGAGCGAGAGAGAGCCTGATGCTGTTCGTTTCGGCTATCACAAATTACTAAATACTTTCCGCAAATAAAAGTCGACTTTTCACTTGACACAATACATGTAATCAACAAATCACAGTCAACATGACAACCAGAAAAGAAAATATAGAATGTACAAAGGAGTCCGTAATCGTCACATTGTCACCAAGAAGTCAGGATCTGATGAGAAAATCCCATGGACATCGAAAAAATCCGATAAGCAAACTTTTGAACTTTTTTTTTTTATTTTTTCAATTAAAATTTACAATTATGCCTAGGTACGTGTATAACATTTAGTTTCTGTGAATGTTCTTGTCTATATATTGAAGTCATTGATGATAATAATGAAATTATTTCATTTTGTGTAACAGACTTCCGGATGACTTGTTCCCAACATATATAACCATTCGCCCTTGAAGCCTATTGACCTTACCTTCCCTTTAACGATTAGGCATGAAGCCTGTGTTGTATACGGGTGAATAATTTATCGGGAATATAATAAGATCCAATGATTTGGTCATATAGTAAGAATGAGTGTAAGTAGATAATAAGAGACTCTAATTAAATTTATAATATTTACATTTATTTCATTCAGTTATTTTTTCATATAATATTAAGCAGCGGGACACACAAGTCGTGCGCCTGATGGTAAGCTACACGCCTGTTCATAAGAGTAGCAGTGCCACTCAGAGCCTAAAATTGCAAAGATCTGAGGGGCACTGCCACTGCGCCCGTCACCCCGTGACATAAGTTGACAATACCCATGTGCCTGTAATTTCACCAGCACCCTTAGCGCCCAGTTACACGAGGAGAAAGTTTTCACGCGGCGACCGCCCAGTTACCACGCCTTCATGTACATTAATGGCGAATCTGAATTATATTTACTAGGCAACAACATTGACATTCCTCTGAAAAATACAATCGCGCCGCGCGGCCGCCGCGTATACCCTTACCAATTTCAAGCCAGTCTCGCCTGTAAGTTAAAACGTAAAAGCTTATTTTGCCAATAGCACGTATTTTGCCATGACAGTTAGATTCGAGTGCGATTAATTTCGTGTTGAATAAATGCGCCCTAAACCTTCAAAACCGGAACACAGTAACCCTGACATTATTGCTTGGTGGTAGAAATAGGTAAGGTGGTAGTACTTCCCTGGACGATCTCAAATTATAGTAGTAGTAGTAGTATTATTTGTAGTAACTACTAACTCAGTTTATTGTCAAATAAAATTTTTGATATTTTGTTATTTTATGTGTAGAATAAGTAAACCTGTGAAATAGTATCTTGTGTACCAATAAGTGTAGTGTTTAGGAAAATCTCACCACAGCACCTTTTTTGTTAGTGTTCTTTGTTTTGCTTCGGCTGCACTTAGAGAAATTCTTACGTCTCGCCACTGCACAGGCATGACCATAAACAATAAATAAAATATGGCATGGTCGCATTGGGAATTATAACAAATATTAAATTTCAAATATCGTCGTCTTAGAGTGAATACCTCGTATGTGATTTGAAAATGTGGTGTAAAATATAGTAAAGGCAATAATGTTTGCAGTTAGCATTTTAATTACTTAAATTATACGTCTTTCAGATGCTATATTACTTTAATAACACATTTGAACACGAAGTTTATAAGTTTTTCTTCAACAAAAATCAGTAAAAACGAACTATGTGAAAACCATGTGAAAATGCGTGAACGAGGTTTTCACTCTAAGGCGGCGACATTAAGCAAACTTTGAAATGAAAGATAGAGGTAACTATGTACAGAGAGACTATACTATCTCTAAAAAGTCGTGTTATTCCAAAAAGCGTAACAAAAATCTGAGAAATCTTGATGACACTTTTAACACCTTCAATCGTAAAACTCTCTCGTAAACGACAGAGCAACGGCAGTGCGAAAATTTATTTGCAATGAAAAACTGTTTATGGAAAATGACCTGGAAATAGCCGGTCGACCTCCAGGTCAAATGTGCTAAAAATAAACAGGCGTGCGTGAAATCAGGGTATTAATTCGCGTTTTCCATCTGACATCCATCCAGAACGATTACTGTCAAATAAGTAACAATCGACCAAATTTTAATCAAAAGACGCCTCATTCGCACCGTTAATACAAGACGTTGACTGATGAAAAAAAAAAAGGAAATAAAAGGAGAAAAAGGCTAACGAGAAAGGATTATCATATTAATATATGAGTATATTTAAAGTTATCTCGCTTGCGAACCTCATTGTAGAAGAGTGGTGCACGGCCGAAAATAGCGAGAACCTCTTTTGGAAATAAACGTAAGGCGTGTCGCTATCTTATCTGCCGCTTCATTACAGTCCACTTCACCGCCGTCAGACCCTATAGAAACCTTCGTCTCTAGGGTTTCCATTCCCCGGAACGTTTTTTCCGCAAGCTTCCGTGCTACCATTTGTGACGAGCGCAAAAGCAGTGACCATATGATCTTTGCGATTTAAAGCTCTGAGTGTAACTGTTATGGATAGGAGTGTCACTTACCACTACCACCAGGTGCACGACTTGTTCGCCCCGTCACATGCTGTATTAAAAAATCGGACATCTTTTAAGTTGGTCAAATATTACTTAATTAACACTAATTGTTTCAGATGGAAGTCGGATGAAGGATAGAAGTAAATCCCCTGATACGAGTGGAGAAACCTGCCTATCTCATTTGAAGACAGAGGCGATAGTGTGAATGGGTAACCTATCACAAACTCGAAAATTTTTTTGTTCGAAATAACGTTTGTTCGAATTTTCATTACACCGAAAACCGAATTATAACGAAACAGTTGTTCTTTCAGGATATGTTGAATGTTTATCGCAAAGACACGATTAGGTTCGGTTAAGTTAGGTTTAACAGAAAAAACATTTTTCTCTTAAAATTACTTTTGAGGTTATGAAATTTCGACCAAAAGTTATTTCTGGAAAATGTCATTTCACACTACTGATAGGTAACCATGTGAATGTTATATTTGTAGTTTTCAATATAATACTTATTTAAGTAACTGCTTCCGTGGCCGGACGGTTGCCATTACGGACTGCCACGCAAGGTCCCGGGTTCGATTCCCGGGCTGGGAGAAATATTTGTATGGCCTAAATTTATTTGTGGTTGTCTATGGGTGTATCCATGGTGTAGAATAGTTTTATTGTAGACTGATGAAATATGTATTCATCATACATAGTAAATTAATGTAATAATTGATTCCTAGCACATAATAAATAGTATCGTACGTGACCACTGGATGGCATTATATTGTATAGAATATTGGTGACAAATAGATGGCGCTATTCATAGTTGCCTAATGTTAAATTGCAATATCAGTTTAATTCGAAGGAAAGGTTTACAACCAAATAAGTTTTATTGTAGACCGTTAAAATAATTATTCACACTTATAATTTTAAGTATTTGAATATAAAGAGTATTCATTTTTACTTAATTTTCTCGTCAGCCAATCGGCGGCCGTTTCCGCCACATCCCACCTTGCTAGTGGAGGGACAGGGCGGCGGAATCGGCCGGTGCTCAGTCGAGTAGTGTGCAGGAGTCCGAAAGGCTAGACGAGTAAATTACTTACATAAAGTGAATGTATTACGTTGTTAAGGAACATGTGATCAGTTACGGAAAATAGAGTAATATTTTCTATCAACTTGGTATTATTTCACGTCCACAAAGAGCGCTGCAACAGTGGTTTACCCACGAGATAGGGTTTCCCTAGTGTGGGGCTATGTAGAGTGTGTGCGTTATTATTATTATTATTTCATAAAAAAGTGCGCAAATGTCCTTCATCTCACCTGATGGAAAGTGACGATGAGGTCAAGGATGTAGCATGCACACTAAATAATGTCTATTCACTTTCGCCTTGAAAAGGTTCAAGTTACAGCGTTCGGGGAACAAGTCTGCAGGCAGGTAATCCAAAACCCAAACCACTCCCTAGGCGCTCGCCATAGAAATGTAGAAGTGAAATTTTTCGTGCGAATTCGGGGAATATCCACAACATAGGGGTGGAACCCCAGCCCAAGTCTATTCCCCCGGTGATGGAAAGGGGAAGGCGGAATCAAATTATGCAATTCCATCGCATACTCTCCGTAATATATCCTGTAGAATAATGATAAACTGGCAAATCTACGGCGGTGTTCAATGCTCTGCAGCTTCGCCTCTACTAAATCCGAGTCACCTATAAGTCTCTTAGCACGCTTGTGTATTGAATCCAAGGCGGCCAGTTGGTATTTAGCAAAACCATCCTATAAGTGACAGCAGTACTCCATACAGGACCGGACTTGTGCTTGGTACAGATGAAGCAGCTGTCCCAGTGGTGTGAAGTAACGCCTCACTTTGGAATGGATGTTAAGCTTCTTGGCTACATTTTTGGCCATGGATTCAATGTATCTGCCGAAGTTCAGATTGGACGACAGGTCCATTCCAAGTAGGTGAAGACGGTCGACTATCGGTATGGATATATCACGAAAGGGACTCCGTTTAGTGGAGAAAAGACACGCCTGCGTTTTGGTAGCATAAAATTTGACAATATTGGCATCGCCCCAATCGGAGACAGCCTTAAGTGTCAAATTCAAATGACTAACCGTGGACTCTCGACAAGACAGGATTTCTTCTCCACTGATCCTTGCATTATTATTATGTTTATCCGTGGTCTCCGTGACCGGACGGTTACCATTACGGACTGCCACGCAGAGGTCCCGGGTTCGACTCGCTGGCCGGGTGAAATATTTGTATGACCTACATTTATTTCTCTCGTAAGTTTGGGTGTAATTTGTGATTGTGTTTTTAAATAAAAATAAAAAGTGTTTATTGAAGTTCAAGTGGCATAACAAAAAGGAGGTTGAGACCATCCTATTAAGTAATTAAATACTTGTGTCAGGAGGTCTCGCTCTTCCTTAACTAAAACATACATCATCAAAGAACTTAATACAATAAAACAAAAATGAAAAAGAAAAAAGATGGTAATTGGTATTATCTTACTACAAAAGGTGTGTTTGTGTGTGTGTGTGTGTGTGTGTGTATTTGTGTGTGTGTGTGTGTGTGTGTGTGTGTGTGTATGTGTGCGCGTGTGCGTGAGAGTGTGTGTATTATATGATAACTGTGCATATGGTAATATTCGATTTTATGTATAAGCGCAGCAATACCCTATTTGAAAGGTTTATTGTAAAAGCGCTTCTGTATCATGGTAATTTTAAAAGTTTGTGTTATTGTTGTAATTATTATTATTATTTTCATTGATAGTAGCAGTAGAGCTCTGGTGAAAGAGTTCGTCCAAGTAAGTACTTCCACCTTACCAATTTCTGCTGCCGAGCAGTGTTGTGAGCATTACTGCGTTCCGAATTTGAAAGAAAAGGGTGCTGGTGAAATTACATTACAGGCACATGGGACTAGTCTCAGGGTGACGAGGCTGTGACAGTGCCTCCTAAGATATTTACGACTTAAAGCTCCAAGTGGCACGGCAACTGGTGTGGACAGGCCGCCTACCACCAGGCTTCTTGGACCCGTCAGTTATACCATAAAAAAATTAGAAATTTGGTAAAAATAAATAAAATAAATACTATTTGTCATGTTATCTCAGGCCTAAACGGCCCTTGGAAAGTGATAAATGGATATGACACAAGTTAGGGTCCCTTTGGGATAGCAATCTCGGTTTGGGAGGGATATTTCCATTTCGCACGAACAGTTTTGCTTAAATATTCCTTAGGCGAGAGAACCTGAAAACTTACTTAAGGCTCGATACAACCTCAAATGGCTTTGGTTGATTTCGCGTAACAGTGAAAGTGTTGAATCAAATAGTAAAATTGAGAATATACACTGAATACTACACGGTGTGAATATACTATTCGTGAAAATTTTCACGACAAGACACAAACTTTTACAAACACTGAAAACTTTAGTGTATATGCTTAATTTTACTAACACTTATGCGGAACCAACCAAAGTCATTTGAGATTGCATGGACACTTAATACCAGGCGCTCTTCTGGTCATCAAAAAAAAATATTGAGGAGTTTTTTTCATCCGTCAGATCAACGTACTTTATTTTCTTTGGAATTACGTCAAGTTCTATTGAAATTAGTTAACAGAAAGCCGGTGAAATTCAATAAGCTCATTTCATTCCTTTGTTGATTCATTCCTTAATTGATCACACTAAGAAGTGGATTATTTTCTCCAAATATGCAGAGTTTTTCTACAAAAAACGAATCATCGAAATAGGTTCACAAATATTGGAGTAACGCGTAACATATACACAAAATCAGTCGAATTAAAGAGTCTCCTCCTTTTTTGAAATTGTTTATGTTTTGTGAAAATACATCAAAATCAATATCAATACATACATACATCATAATAGCGGTACATGCTGTGTAATGGATTATTTATTGTACGTGTCTGATTTCAGTGGACAAACAAAGCTGTATTTTATTTATGATCATCAAACACGCATATACTCCGAAAGCAGAAGCGCCTGAATATTTGATACTTCCGACCTCCCCCCTCACTGGCTTTACCCCGCCTTCCATGTCGTAACCCATTTCCGTCATGGCTTCCTGAATAAAAAAAGATTTTGTCGAGTAAAGGGCAGTTAGTTAACTTCATAACATAATCTCTTGGAACGTACGTTGATCGAAAACGGAGTGTTGTCCAGTAATACAAATTAGGTACTTTAGTTACTATAGGTGTACCGGGTATACCAGAGTCTGATGGCACTTAGACAAATTTAAGTTTGTGGTGGGCAACAAGAATACAGTACGAAAAAATTTACTACATACTTCATACGTTTTAATTGACCAGAATTGGTCTATATTCATACATGATTTAAGATCTGTATGAATTTGTGTGTGATAAAGGTAAGTATTTTCTGGCTCTTTTTAAAATTAAACAAAATCTTCATTCTTCTTCTTCATCATCAAAATCTTTTGTTTTTTTATAACATCAAGTGACGGAACTACACTAAACTACACGCCTGTCCATAACAGTTACAGTGCCACTCAGAGCTTTAATTTGCAAAGATCTGAGGGGCACTAACACTGCGCCCGTCACTCTGAGACATAAGTTGGCAAGTCCCATGTGCCTGTAATTTCACCAGCAACCTTACCCTTTAGAACCGGAACACAGTAATGCTGACATTACTGCTTGGCGGCAGATATAGGTAAGGTGGCAGTACTACCCTGGACGAACTCTTTCACAAGGAGCTCTACTGCAGTTTCAAGTAACTTGCATTTACGTCATTTATCTCTTTTTTACCAATCATTGTCTACACAATGTAGTCTTCCCGATCAGCACCAGTACCAACAAAAATTACATACCACATATTATGTTGATTTGGCTTCACTAAGCGGTCAAGTTTATTTACTAATCGGCAAGATTTGAGACCCGCCACTAAATCGTGAATTGTGACTTAGATAATAGTTTTTTTTTTAATATTGAAGCGGATTCTCAGCAATTATGGCTACAAATTCATTATTTTCAAGTGAAAAAGGTTTAGCAGACAGTCATTTGACAGACGTAATATTTTGAATTGACATGTGACAAGTTAACATTGCCAGGTGAAAGTCGTGCGATTTTTCTAATATTCTCATTATACTATATCTATGAATATTCTAATATAATAATAATAATAATAATAATAATAAGCCATTTATTTCAGGCCATAGCCCATAAGATAACGGTGTTAGTTACAAAAGAAAACCTTAGAACTATGTTAGTATGATTACATTGAATTTTGAGATATTGACTGAAAATTTAAATATTAAAATTTGGAAAATGCACAATTATTACTTAATTTGACCAGTTGTAATGTTTACCCAAAACTTTAGAATTGTACAGTCAAAACGATGCTCAGGATGCCATTGCCACTGTCACGCACTTGCCTTAGCAGAGACGACACTTTTTTTTATACCTATGCTCTTGTAGCTGTTTAGAACTTTTGGAGTGATAGGCTTAACTCACAATGGCTACGTATCTCGTGGCTACGAAAAATACGCTACGGAGCGCGCATTGCTACAATATATTCGTAGCTGCGTAGAATTAGCAGCTACGCTGTGTTGGTAGCGACGTAGCACTCGTAGCTATGAAGTATTCGTTGCTATTACGTAGCCATTTGCAATTCAATTTCAGGGAAACATCATTTAAAACTTCTATTCGCAAATCGAAATTGTACATTTGGTACTATTGTACAAAATATTATAATATAATCCTTGTTCAGTTAAATACGAATTAAAAACGTCTAAATTAATGAACCCGAGAAATATAGTTATTACAGTAATGGCAACAAATAACAATGGTTTTTAGGAAAGAGGAAAAATTGCCTTTCCAATATAGAATTATTAAACAGCAATTTTCAACGTTATGTAAATGAGGTAATCTACAATTTTCAACAAAGAATTTTCATTACAATATCTGGAGGAGCCAGAACTTTGTGAAGTCATCTTGCAGTGCTGGATCTGAGATTAATACGATGCCCCGTTTTGTTTTGACTAAAACTTAATTTCGCTAAAAATGTCGATTACGTTAGGTATGATAACGAGGGCAGCATAGTCACTATTACAATAAGGGCAATGAGAATATATTTAGTGCAGCCTATAACCACAAATTCTAGTAGCAGTAGAGCTCCTCGTGAAAGAGTTTATAGAGTTTTACCTTATCTATTTCTGCCGCCAAGCAGTAATGTCAGCATTGCTGTATTCCGGTTTTGAGGGTGTTGGTATAATTACAGGAACATGGGACTTGTCAACTTATGTCTCAGGGTGACGGGCGCAGTGACAGTCCCCTTCAGATCTTTGCGATTGAGTGAGTGGCACTGCAACTGTTTTGGACAGGCGTGTTGCTTACCATTAGGCGCACGATGTGTTCGTCCCGTCACTCAGTTATTTTAAAAAAATAAAATAAAAAAGGAATCATCAAAATCGGTTCAGAAATATTCGGATTCACAAATACGCCGTAATCGCGTGACATATACAGAGAATAACCTAATCTCAGTACGGAGTACTAAAAAAACTAACTCAAAAGCCATTAATCCCCTAGTTTACCACTCTTAGAGGTCGAATATTTTCAAATTTCAAATTTAAATGGGGCCACCTCTGAAGTACCCTTTTTCCAACAAAAAACAATTAACAAAATCGGTTCATAAATGATGGAGTTTTTTTAAGTCGGTAAAAATCATGTGGCACCCTTGGTGTAATAAAGCCGCATATGCGAAATTAAACTTTGCAGAAGAGAGGTTTAAATATTCTACTATCGAAATTGGTCGATATTTTTTCTATAATAATAATAATAATAACGCACACACTCAATATAGTACCGCACTAGGACAACCATAAACATATTTTGATGGACTTCGTGGTCTAGTGGCTTGCACACCAGTTTTCAAGGTGTCGCCATGTCGGAGATCCCGGATTCGATCCACGGCCGGATCAGTGTAGAAAACTAACTTTTCTATGTTGTCTCGTGTATGGGTGTTTGTTATACCGTCGTTGTTTCCGATTTCCATAACACAAGCGCTTTAGCACTTACTTTGGGATCAAAACAATGTACCTTTGCGATGTTGTCTAACATTTATTTATTTATTTATTATTTACAACTAAAGATAACCATATTTTATAGTATGTTAAAGATATAGTAGTGTAAACGTTTAAGTACACGTAATTTTATTTAATTTTTTGTGCTAGGTCACGCTGTTAAACTTTTTAATCGTCTGCGATCGTATTTGACATATTTTTAGTCGTATAACGCTCAACACATATAATCAATTTATGATGTACAGACATTTGACATATTCTTGCAAGGTATAAAGGTCATTGGGTATAATAGACGATTCATATTACAACTGTCAACCTGATAGACCAGTGGCATAATATTCATTTCATATTAACATTTCAGATATAACTTTCATTGAGTATAATGTATTATAAATATCATTCCAGCGGTGTTTAGGTGCAATGGTGAATGAACCGAATTTGTTTGCGTAAGGTACCTGGTTCGACTTCCTCCTGTGGGTGTAGGTTAGGTTAGTGTATGCAATTAAATATTCTGCTTAAAGTTTTAATAAATGTATTTTTTACACAAAAAGCGCTTATAACTAACCAAAACATCATATATTTTGCGATTGAACATTTAATGAAATAAAAAAAAATGTTATCAACATATTAACAAAATTTAACATATAATGAAATTTGACTGCCTCCGTGATCGAACGGTTACCATGCCTGTCACGCAGAGGTCTCAGGTTCGATTCCCGGGCCGTTACAAATATTTGTATGACCTACATTTATTTCTCTCGTGAGTTTGGGTACACCCAAACTCACGAGTCAAGAGACGATGTGTGTGTCCATGGTACCCGCGACACAGGGTTTTCCCTGGTGCTATGTTGAGTGTGAGCGTTATTATTATTATTAATATAGGGCGCTTCAAATATTCGTAAAACGAAATATTGTTTCCACTCTATTATTTAATCCATTATACTGGCATTACTTATGCCATTTGTTCATTATGTCACCTAATCATTATATCTAATGTTTGTTATACTGAAGGTTTATTATACACCAATGTGTATTTCAATAAATATGCCTTTTATTGTTATACCTTTTGTTGATTATATACAGTGAGTGGTTATATACCAAATGTTGTTATACTTTAAATCGATTTTTAATTATTTTTACGTGAAATTACTCCACTAGTTTGTTATAATTATTAATACAAAGATCGAACACTCAGAAAAAATTCCTTCGATCCGGCCGGATTCGAACCGATGTCTTCTAGCATACCGTGGCAGACGCTACACCAACTAAGCCACGGAACGAGCCAGTGGACCTCACGAATTTCTCTATGTGCTTTTTGTCGTGTCTTTGTATTTGTTTTTGTCAACAATTATTTGTTGTTACATCTTCCATTACGCACCCGTGAAATTGATTATCATCAGGTCACTGCGAACCGTACGGCTTCTGCTCGCGGCAAGCTCGTAAATCACGTACACACTACGATTTTTTTCGGTTGCAGCTTGCTCGTCAGTATCCGGCTAAACATGTAGATTATTTCATAAACGCAAATTACGTATATTGGATATATGAAGTACGCTGACGCCACCCTGTATATAAGCTACCTAGTAGGCTTTTGACGATCGCTGACGCAGCCCTGTACTTCTATCGAAAATTGGTGCAATGAAGGAAACGCCGACGCTCCGGCACGTGTAAGCTGCCGCCTCGTGTCACCTCGTGCCACCGTCGTCAGGGCGAGCCGCGGGAACGACATCGGCCGTCACTTCGTATCCAACATGGATCGGGTCAACTAGTTTTATTTAGTGGTATTATTTTATTAAAATTGTAATTCCTTAATTAGTAATTAAATTTATAAAAATCAAATCAAGTAATTCGCATCAAACACGACATCAGACGATCAAAAAGTTTGAGAACCACATAACATTTTAAAAATTATTTAATCGTTTACAATGCTCTGCACATCCAACACAACACAACAACACAACATCCAACCTTTTCAGGGTGCAAAGTGCGTCGAGTACAAAAACCTAACTAAAAGGTCATATAACTATTAAATAGGTTTTTACATCGAACACAATTGATGGTTTTTTTAGTTTCAAATTCGCTACTTAGTAAAAGTTTATCAAAAAACATTACAATATCTGACAAAAAAACTTAGGTTATCGGACTATGACGATAACGAATGAATAAATGAGTTGAATTGAATTGAATTGAGTTATCCAGATTTTAATCGTGAGGATGGTTTCAAAATTTTATGAAGCAAGGTATCTAATATTTGCAAAAACTCAATCACGTTTCTGGCTGATTAATCAGAATACAGCTTCAGTGCAGAATAACGATACTGTTAAGCCTATGGGAAAAATATTCAAATTGTTTTGCGCGCGTGAATGTGTCGTAAAATAAAAAAGGAAGAAATAACCGTTGACCTACAGTAATAATAGAAATAAGAAAGTCTACTGCGCTTCCTTAAGAAATCCACATACTGCCTAGTCATTTTATTATTTAAATTTTTAACTTGTAATATTGAATTTTGTATTGAATTGATATTCAATTATTTTTTATGTGAGATCACTTGACTAGTTTGTTATAATTATTAATACAAAGATCGAAGACTTAGAAAAAACTCCTTTCATCCGGCCGGATTTGAACCGACGTCTTCTCATACCGTGGCAGACGCTATACCAATTAAACCACGGAACGAACCAGCGGACTTCACGAATTTTTCTATGTGCTCGTGTTGTGTGTTTGTATTTGGTTTTTCAACGATTTTTTAGCCGTAGCGCCATCTATGAGAAAACTATGAAAGTATTTCGTCACCCACTTAGATACCTTAACAGCTACCAACCCCGGCTAGAGATGTCGCTGTTCACTGTATTTAAATTTGTAATATTGATTTTATTTCGTCTACGTAGAATAATTACTTCGAGTAGCCTACTGTACTATACAATTAGTTTTATTAGTTCTCCATGCAAACTTTCATCCCTTATTTCACCCCCTTTAAGATTTATATTTGTTACAAACATTGTAGAAGTAAAAGTTATTATGCACTTCATGAACACTTAAATGATTGGGATATGTCCAATTAATAATATACAACATTATAATATATAGTACATAATACAGATAATATGTTTAATATGATTATTATGTTAATAAAATTCTCAACAAATACACTATGAGCAATATGTACTTGTTACTTGTTACAATATGTAATCTTAAGGCTTTAGTAAATAGAATAGGGTTAGAATTAGTTTAATTTATTCAGATTTTGGTCATTTGCTGTGTCATTACAAGGCCCATAATGAACTTAATTTATGTTACCTACCACCTTGCATATAACGCCATGGTATGCAATAAAGAATTGAGTATTGAGCAGCTTTTCGGCGACGGGGCACATGTTTGACACTGCGCATGAGGCACCGGCAACGAAACGTGTTGAAATAATAGAAGTTACAACTATATTACAACGATTACCACGACTTCAGCATGCCTAAAGACGGTAAAGAAAGACGCAGACAAAGAAGAACACGAAGAGCCCAACACAAAAAGGAATGACACGAGAGCTTAAGACGTGTGCACGGTTTTGCTATAAAAATATAAAACAATTTCCTTCACCGTGAATTTGCTTTTATTTAGAACTAGAACTAGAATACGTTTATTTGCCAGAATACAGTATTTATACAGACCTTGAGCAAAATTAGGTACATTGTATTAAACCTGCGCGCAGGTGCGCAAATGTAAGTGGTATTTCACATTTGTCTCTACAATTACAAATAAGTTTGCATTTCGAATTAATACCAAGTGGTATTTGTAACTTCTAAATATTCTTAATTATTTTAAAGGCAATGTGTCAAAAGTCATTTTGTCTATTGTGATTTAAAAGTAAGTCATTGTAGTGATTTAATTACATTACTTAAATTATTAAAACATTCTTATGAATATATCGTAGCAGTTATTCTTATAAACGAGGTTGTGTCAATCTCTTTTCATTTTAAATAATCTTTGATATCATATACACACAGAACAAATAACAAGTCAAATAATTTATTTTTAAATATGTTTAAGGGTAAGTCTGCGATCACTGCAGGCAAAACATTATATATATATCTTTATGGACATATTATAGCAATTCCTAGAAAAGCAAGTAGTGTTATGGGAGGGAACAGCGAAGGGTTGATTTCTAGTTAAAAAAGTACATACTTCACGTTTCCTAGTAAATAGGGACAAATTTTTTTTAACAAACATGCATACTTCAAATACGTACATAGCGGGAAGCGTTAGAATTCTCAGCTTTGTAAAATTTCGAGCCACCACCCCACATAATGCATAGAAAATCATTTAAAATTAGTAAAAGACGACTTGTTGCTTAAAAATACGCTGTGAGATGTGGTACATTCTTTATAACGCTAATTTTTGAGCTACCCGCAACAACAGACTAAAAAAATCTACGCTTGTTTATGGTTATTTTAAGAGTTTGGATTCGAGGAAATAGGCCGTTTTGAATAGACGTCAGTCTCATCATCAACGTGTCAAACGCCCTACTACTGGGGAATGATAGTATGGTTCACCACTAGGGTTTCTGATTCCTCGACATATTTTTTTTCTCGAGTTTCGGGAATTCCCGAGTCCGATTTACCGGGTTTCTCGAGTAGTTCGAGATTTTTTTTAAAACCATACAAATCAAATCAGCTTAGTCAACTATAAATATAAATAAATACAAACACAAACATTTAGCCATTACAATCAACTTAACAAAACAAAACAAATCATATTACAAACAAATTAATATTACAAACTATGTTTTTTGTGGAAAAAAAACATACCAACAAAATAAAAATCATCTTAAATCTACTTTGATTCCTGTCCCATTCTAATGAAGTATCCTTTAAAAAAAATCAGTGCATTAATAGCTTCATTCGAAAGTCTGTTTCGTATTTTTGTGACCATATTACCCGAAATTGACAATGCTCTTTCATTTTCCGTGGATGTTGGCTCTACTGTCATCAGCTTCTTATATAAATTTTTCAATTTTGGTCTTCGTTTTCGTGTTGATTCAAATAGCTGGAATTATTTTTTTACTATAATTCTTGTTACTTTGTGTTGGTCTGTACTGGTGCTGCCCATGGAAGCTGCAGCCTCTATGGCTTTCTGTTGTTTATCTTTAAAACTTGGTGACACAACAAAGAGTTAATAAATAAATAAATTTTTCAGTCATTCAAAAATCGTCAAATTACCTTTTTATTTCTCGATTCCTTGATTTCTCGAGGACATTTTTCTCGTCTCGAAGTTAGCCAGATTTCCCGGGATTTCTCGAGTCGAGAAATCTCGAGCAGAAACCCTATTCACCACGCAGGAACAATACGGGTTTCTGAGTACACACGTTTTCCGAGTACTGTGAAACATCTTCGACATGAAAAAGGTAGCTTTTTTATATGGTACCAAGTGACAGGACAAACAAATCGTGCACCTGGTGACGACACGCATGTCCATAACAGTTGCAATACTGCTCAGATCGCAAAGACATGACATGAGGGGCACTGCCATTGCACCCGTCATTCTGAGACATTAGTAGACAACATAAGTTTACATAAGTAAACATTCTTACACTAGCGCCACATTCTTTATGAAAAATAGTGACAGACATAACATTAATACGAGGAATAAAAATAAACTAGCTGTTCTTGATAGTCGTCTTCAAAATTTGTCATTCACGAGATTTAAAACTGTAGCGAAACAAAAACTTTATACTAAAGGTTATTATACAACTTCCGCGTGGTTGGATGACAAAAATACGTGGTAGTAACCTGTTTAGCTCATTGAGGTAGTCTCGATCTCTGATGTTTGAAGACAAAAAAATTGTATTGTAAATGTTGAATATGTACAAATTTTATTTACAAAGAGCAACCCCTAGAGTTTCTTGCTCTTCTTCTTCTCCGGAGAATCTGCCTTACGGTAGAGTTTAACCAATGTGACGATTTCAAGTGTAATAATGCTTTTGTTATGGTTTTGGTTTTTGATTTTAGTCAAGTCCCATGTGCCTGTTATTACACTAGCACCCTAAGGCTGTCTTTCCACCAGAGATGTGCGAGGTAGCAACACGGTGCGAGGATGTGTAGCGACGCTGTGAAACGGTGCGATGTTTTCCACCAAAGCTATGCAAAGTAACTAGGCGGTGAGAAAGTGCGAGAATGCGTTACGGACTTTTTTCAGCTATATGCAGGCGGGGTACGGTGTGGTGGGGTGAGCGGTGGCGATATGTCAGTGTTAGTTAGTGTCATACTTTCAGTAGCTCTAGTTTCCTACTTCGTTTTGCACACATTCCTCGCCCGCATCCCTCGCACACATTCCTCGTACACATCTCTCGCTATTTGGTATGTACAAATAGCGAATTCCGTTTACCCTTTTCCACCGTCGCACATCTCTGGTGGAAAGGCAGCCTTAGTCTTCAAAACCCGAACGTACGAAAACGAAAAGTAATGCTCACACTGCATTGTGGCAGAAATTGATAAGGTCAGTCACCGCCTTAGATTGTAAATTTCTAGAAACAGTAGCTTAAACGTTAACATTAAGCCAGATTTAGTACCGTGATACATTTTACGTTTTTATCGGCAGGCTAAATGTGATATAACTGCTTGTTGTAGAGTTTTGCCTCTTACATCACACGATACTGGTACAAAAAGTTGAGAACAAATCGATTTTTATCACCTTCATAAGTACGTACATCATCTACCTATTACGTGTGAACTACAAATGCCGATTACGCGAATGAAGATGGTTGCGCGAAAGCTTAAATGGGCGATAGTTAATTTGCGTGAATGGTCAGTTGCGCGAAAGCTTGAATGCGCGATAGTTCATTTGCGCGAACGACGATAGCACGAAGACAGATTTGCGAGAGCTGGAAGGCAAGTTACTTGTTACAAGTACACCCTAATGGACTTTTACAAAAATAAAAGTATAGTTAATTATGAAAGCTTTGCATTGCAAAGAATTGCAACAACCTGCAGCCATGGGAGTCAAATCTATCTTCGTGCTATCGTCATTCGCGCAAATGAACTATCGCGCATTCAAACTTTCGCGCAACTGACCATTCGCGCAAATTAACTATAGCGCATTTAAGCTGTCGCGCAACCGTCTTCGCCTAATCGGCACTCGCACTCACGTAGTACACCCACCCATTACACGTCCTTTATGCCTGAAATTTCTAATACTCACATTACTGTTTAAAGGCAGAGTTATGATTCCAGTACTTCCCTGGTTGAACTTCAAGGAGTTCCACTGTTACTCAAAGGTGGTGAAGACGATGGAAAAAGCAAGATTTAAGGCAAGATCAAACAAACGTCATATAGACTGACAAGATAGATCTAAAGATCCCACACAGCCAGCGGTTTTCGCTTCAGCGATTTTATTTTATATGGGTTCATGTGAATTTACCGCACGATTGCACCCTACACGCAGCGTGCGTCAAAACCACGCATTTGTGACAGGGCTAGAGACTACAGTGAGCTTTTATAGCAATCTTGATCCCATAAGTTGAATTGCCTGTCTGATTCGTACTAGGTCATGCAAATACCGAGTGATTTTGAAAATCGTTTCTTTCTGTTATCTCGGTTTTTTCGGATATTTTTCTATTGTTACCCAAATAATTCTTTAAAAGTGTCAGAAAACTAAAAAACCTTCAAATCAGTGTTTTGTACATTATTTTTATTATTTATGGAATTCACAGCTTCAGAGATCAGTCATTTTCTCGACTTATAATAAAAACAAATCTACAATACTGTATTCTAAAATAAATATCTAGACACAAGCAATTAAAAATCTTCATTTTCAGTCTCCGAACTGCGTTTAGTAAAGTCTTGGGTGTTGTTGTTAAAGTTTTTGTTCATTGTTAGTATTTTGTAATAAATAATTAAAATTGCAGAACATGAGAATCTCCTCCTTTTCGAATTCTGTTGGATATTGAAGGTTTAACACACCTGCAAATTTATTTATTTAACAATGATATTTTATAACATTTCTTTGTTTGCATTTTGGACATGCGTTCTTAGGTTATGAGTTCTTAGGTTTTCGCGATTGTTACACATAGGAAATGAAACTTATTTTTCCTGATTTAAATTGAAATCGATTTAATTCTTTGTGAAATTAAAAATAAGGTATTTATTTTATAACTTTTGTAACTATAGTGGAAAAATAGGGTGGTTTGCATTAATATTAGACGTAACTTGTTGATGACTTTACCACCTCAATCAACCATGACCATGGGACCTGTACAGGGCCCGAAACGTTGGTTTGTTTGAAAAAACGCGACACGCGATTTAAATCCGGGAAAATAGTTTCATTTCCTATCTAATTGAGGAGTTCCTCTCAACAGTCTGTCATTACCGTCATCAGAGCAGTTCTAAGTCATCATAATATTTGCATTGGATTTACATCTATGTAAATAGTTATATTGAAATCGAGATTAACAACAACATGAGCATCGTTATAAAAAATCTAATCTAAACCATTTCAAAGCACAAAAATCGCACGTCAGCGCTTTTGTACAGAATAACAAAAGAAAAACGTCATTCAAGAAAAATACAATTCTAACATTACAGTTGCCATAATCAAGCATACAAAAGTATATATAATATACCCTTATGCAAGTGACAAGTAATATTTCTTGAAAAGGTTAAGGTATCTCTTTATTTGAGACATGAAACGAAGAGAGGATTTTTTTATTTACAAAGGGCAGAAAGGGACTGTTACGGACTTTAGTTGTTTACAACGGCCTTCCTAAACAACTCAAGCGTATTATTTTTAAGCCTTTTGAAATAAAACAAGGGGTGGCACTTATAAGTTTGACGCCATACTGTCTGTTTGTGACATTGGATAATTCTCTTGGACAGCCGTGTCTGAGGGCGAGTATATAAATTTGACACCATTGTATCTCTGTTTATGGTATCAGAGAGCTCCCTTGGACAATCATATTTGACAGTGTTTGTTGATTTTTTCAACGACAATCATTCACAATCATTGATTTGGAGAGAACTCCGGTATTTGTGAACCGATTTTCATGATTCTTTTTTGTTGGAAAGGGGGTACCTCCATAGTGGTCCCATTTAATTTTGAAGAAAATCGTCCACCTCTAATGGCGGCTGTTCACGCATGAAGATTCATTTTTGTAAATAGCGCCTAAATTTTATTATAAGGAGCAATTGTTTTAATGGTTGATTTTGCTATACTCCAATTCAAGGCGTTTTTCTCTCAATATACTTTGAGTAGTGAGAACCGATTTTTATTATCTCCTGTCTAGTTCCGTATAGTGGCGAACTAGGGGATGAATCCGGGTTTGCACACTTTCCAGTAACCGATTTCAATAAAACTTGGTAATTATATGTCGGTTTTTTTAGTACTCTGTACTGAGATTATGAACACACGCCTCATCAAGCTACACATTGACGTATCTTGTTCCGTTACACTGGAGGCGATTTTCGAACAAAAATGTGTAGTCTGATATGCCGTTGTCCGTACATATGTCACGCGATAACTACGGCATTTGTGAGCCGATTTTGACGATTCTTTTTTGTTGGAAAGTAAACTAGTATTGATCCCATTTAAATTTGAAGAAAATATACTACCTTTGAAGGTACGGTAAGGAAGGCGCACTTTCCTGTAACCGGTTACAATAAAACTTGGCAAATAGATTTAATGCCACGAAATTTTGAGGTTGGATTTTTTAGTACTCTAACCGCCGTGCCGTTCACTAACTAAAACGTGACTAAGTGACAAATGGTCAAATAACCGTTTTAATTAGTAAAAAATAGATCACAAAATTCTCTTTTAAGAACACATAAAATTAGTTAATGTGTTTGACTTATCGGAACTTACCCTAACGAAGCATAGCTGAAATATTATCTAACAATTTCATTGTTCTAAAACTGGGTTA
Organism: Hyposmocoma kahamanoa; assembly: GCF_003589595.1. NCBI lineage: Eukaryota > Metazoa > Arthropoda > Insecta > Lepidoptera > Cosmopterigidae > Hyposmocoma > Hyposmocoma kahamanoa. The sequence continues at coordinate 5,002,684 of NW_020653855.1, forward strand.
TAGTTTTTTATGATATCTCAAAAAATTGTTTTGTCTCTTAGCCACGACAGTTACAGTGCCACTCTCTAACATTTAAACCGCAAAGATCTTAGGGTCACTGCAACTGCGTCCGTGACCCTGAGACTTAATGATTCCTTACGTTCTCAAACTCTTATAAAGAGTGATTTTTCAGGAGATGGCAAAACTTTCTAATTATTTTAAATTTCTTTTTGAATGCATTACTTTAAGAATAGGTTCACGCAGTTCTTGTTCGTCACACGCGCTGTGTGGTCGTACGTTGCTACCGTTGTCCAACACGTGAATATCAGTAACTTTAGTGATGAGATATCACACTATCGATAACTTGTCGATAGGCGTCGGATAACGAGATGGACAAGTACATCACAAGATCATCCTCCACCAGCAGCTTGAACACCAAGAGACCAGCTGAAGATGAAGCCGACTGGCGTTTGCCTAAACGTTACGCTGTTCTCACCAACCAAGAAAAATTCGATAAGTCCCGTGACCTGCCATTGCAGAACCAATTTCATGATTTGTCTGTTGACAATGACGTAGATACAGGATGCAATTTCTTCAAAGAAGCTACTACTACTGCAAAGAAGTCGGGCCACATTCCACCTATAATTCTGGAACTAAATACGAACTGGACCCACGAAAAAATAAAGACGACTATTAGTCAATACTCAAATCGATTCCATCTCCAGTACAGGAATGGCAATAAAGTGGCTGTAATTTCTTACACTACAGACGCTCATCAAACCATCAAACAAGGTCTTCGAAATGATGACGTTTCCTTCATCACATACACACGCAAGGACGAGAAGACTCCTAAAGTAGTCATCAAAGGCCTTCCATCGTGCTTCAAAGAAGACCTACCCGCTGAACTTGATAAACTTGGCTTTAAAGGCTGTAGTGTATCATTGCTGACGTCACGTAAAGATGGTAATATGTCCTGTCCACCCTACTTGGTACAATTATCAGCAGGAGTTGACGTCTTAAAATTTCGTCAAATCAAATATCTGTTTAACTGCGTCATTAGCATCCATAAATTCAAGCCCAATAGTACTGTTGGCACGCAGTGTTTTAGATGCCAAAATTTTGGGCACTCGTCAAAGAATTGCAATATGCCGCCTCGGTGTGTGAAATGCACTGAGCCTCACGCCTCATCTGAATGTTCCAAAAAGGACCGCCAGGAACCAGCACGTTGCTGTAACTGTCAGGAGAGTCACCCTGCAAACTATAGAAAATGTAGTGCAAGAATATCCTATCTTGTGCGACTGGCACAAAAAAGAGACGAATTGGCAGAATTAAAGACCAGAACCTTATTACCACCTATCAGAAAGGTAGATAATCTGAGATCCTACGCTCACGTAGCTGGCGCTACTACCCAACGCACTAGCACAGCACCACCTGTTCCACCACCAAGGATGTCTCCCCCATCGAAAACGTCAAACATTATTCATGCTGAACCTCTGCCAGATGACCCCATCACAACAGAGATGTATCAAATTTTATTGACAATTCGTCGGATAAAATCTGAATTTATAGCTTGTACATCTCCTCTTGAGAAAGTTATGCTTGTGCTCACTCACCTTGGTCGTTATGTTTAATCGTAATGAACTTCGTCTCCTTTCTTGGAACGCTGATGGTGTTCGTGGTAAGATTCTTGATCTATTAGATTTTGCTGTCCATGCCGTGTCTGTCGATGTAATATTTTTATGTGAAACCCGACTTAGCAGGACCACATCCCTTGCTACACCGGATTTTGTTTGTTATAGACAAGACAAACACCTGAGCGGTCGTGGTCAAGGTGTCGCCATCTTAGTTCGTAATGGTCTAAATCATTCCCTAATTAATATACCTGCAACTAAGCATATGGAGGCTGTTGGCATATGTATTGATATTTCTGGAATTGAACATATTCTACTTTCAGTGTATCAGTCACCTAACCTCCCCTTGCTCCAGCATGATCTGGATCTGCTCTTTAAACTTGGCCCTAGAGTCATACTTGCAGGCGACTTCAATGCAAATCATGACTGCTGGCGAAGCTGCTACACAAATACACGAGGCCGGGTTCTCTTTCGTCATATGCTACAAAGTGATTTCGTTATTAATTCACCCAACATTCCAACACAGGTGAATTACTCCGCTCGTAACAGAGCTACTACACCTGACCTTGTTCTCTCCCAGAATATACCTAACATGAGTAATGTCGAGACTTTAGTAGCTTTATCTTCCAACCATTACCCCGTACTCTTTACTGTTGGAGGTGTTATTCACCGCCAGAAAAGTGTGCGCTTATTTCGTTATCATGACACTGACTGGAAAACATATCGCTCAATACTAGATAAAAACGTAATTCTTACACCTCTTACCTTTAAATCTGTAGACGATATTGATGTCGCTGTGAACCATCTCCACACCTCAATTCTAAAAGCTAGGGATGCATCTGTTCCCACTAGCAAGGTTAATAATGGTCTTGTTAAATTGCCCGGTTATATTACGAAACTAATAAAATATAAAAATAGGCTACGTCGTTTGGACAATTGTTTACCCAATGGAGCCTATAAAAGGTTCATACGTCTCAATATCCACAACATACAAGGACTAATAGTAGCGAATATCAAACAACACTCCGACAAACTTTGGAATGACAAGCTTGCCAAAATAGATAACGCCAGTGCAGACCTGTGGCGTGTAGCTAAAAGTCTCAAATGTAAATCTCGCGATATACCACCTCTTAGGAATCCCGATGGCACAGTTACTACCTCTACTAGTCAGCAATGTGATAGCCTCGCCTCTGCATTCCACGACAATATGTGTCTCACATTAAATTGGCCCAGTACAGTTCGCGAGGTCTAAGCTGAGCTTTGCATTTGTGTGAGTGATCACCAAAAGTAGAGTCAGACAAAAAACTTTTAAAAATAAATTTTAGTATTAGGTAGGTTTTTAACATAAGTGGGAGAGATATTCTAGTTTAAAAATAAATTAAAACTAAATAGCATAAATTGTTAAAATAAAGGCCAGCTATGATATGTATGACCGATGAGCATGTGTACATATGTAAGTGTGACCGAGAAGTCAGAGATCAATAAATAAAATTCAAATATAAAAAAAATTATAACAATTCTTCTGCACCGGACATTGCATTTTCATCATTTTCTTTATCACTCTCGTCTTCATTTTCACTCTCCTCTGATGTATCGTTTGTGTTAATAATGAATCGTTCCGTTATATCGTCAAGAACGGCATCGTGACCATGAAACTTTTTTTCTTCTTTTATTGCGTGGTCACATACATTTTTCCATTCTTGTACAGTGATAGTGTCAACTTTTTCTTTCGCTAACCTCATAATTGTATCCATATTCATTGACACGTTTTTTTTAGCCACGTATCCTTTTATCATTGCCCATATATTTTCAATTGGGTTGAAATCCGGGTGGTAGGGTGGTAGACGAATGACGCTGTGACCATGTTCTCTAAGTAAAGTGTCAATTTTATATTCAATAAATCTTTGTTTGTTTTGCAGTATCAATTGATAGAGTTGTGGTTTAAGCATCGATGTAGAGTGATCGATATTGCGATACTTGAGCCAGTCAATCATATCTTGTTTACGACTATTTGAGTTGGGAGCGGGATTTTCTAACGAATTGTGGTAAGATGCATTGTCTACCACCACAACGCTATTGGGCTTTAAATTTGGAATTAATTGCTTTTGTAACCATTTCGTGTAGTTTGCTGCATTCATATTATTATGGTAATCACCACTTTTTTGATTTGCTTTGAACATCAGCAGTGCATTTGGTATGAAACCGTCCTCTCCGCCGGCATGAACTATTATTAAACGATTTCCTTTAGAAATTGGTTTCTTCAAACCAGAAGTGCTGCCATCTGAATAAGATTTTGAAGAAGTGTGAGTCGTGTCTATGTATGTTTCGTCGGTATAAACGACTGGCCGGCCCTGAATACGATATTCGGAAATTTTAATCAAAAAATGTATACGTAGATAACGTATCTCATGTTTTTCCATTAGAATTTTTCCATTTAAATCCTAAAAGAGACACTTCTTTACGCAATGACCAAATTGAACCTGGATAGTTTATTTCTCTCTTCAACTTTTCATGTATTCGTTTCATAGTTATGAAATTATAATTACAATTATACAAATATTATCCTCTTTATCAGTAATGTAAAAGTTGTGAATAGTTCTTCAGATTACCGCTTTATCAAAATCGTCAATGATAATGATATTTTCCCTGCATCTGGTCTTTTTCGGAGATTTAAATTTGCTTCCGTCTTCCAAAAGACGTTTACCTTCCAATAAAACTCTTTTGACAGTGGACAGCGGAATTCCCGTCGATGTCGCTACCAATTGGGCTGATGTAGTGACACTTGACATGTCTTTGTCGTTCATGTCTTTAAAATAACTATTTAAATTACGCAAAATTTCCTTTACTTGGCTATTTAAAGGTTTTCGTATAATTCGTTTATTTGTGTTGGCAGCCATTTCACTAATAAATCGAACACAAAAACAAAATATTAAGAATTAAACCCGTCACGCTGCTACCAGTACAAGAGGTGAAGTGTGAAAGGTGCGCGGCGGAGTTGCGTCGCGCGAGGGATGCACCGCGCCTCAGGCCAATTGACAAAAAGCAGTTTAAACCGATTTAAACCTAGAAAAGGACGCGTCGCTCTCTAGGCCGACGTCCCACCTACACTATCTATGTGCACTCACACAAATGCAAAGCTCAGCTTAGGCCTCGCGGACTGTACTGACCTGGATGTTGCTGTGCGGAATTCCCTTTCAACACTTGACAACCATTTAATTACAAATCTTCAGGTTCCTGTCAGACCGTTGGAAATTCGCATCGTACTTAAGAGCCTTAAAACTCGTAAATCACCTGGCGATGACGGCATCCATAATATCTTACTGAAAAACCTGTCACAAAAATTAGTTGTACATGTTACTAAATTATTTAATGGTTGCTTACTTTTGGGATACTTTCCTAAGCAGTGGAAGACGGCCAAAGTAATTGCTCTCAAGAAACCTGGTAAGGATGACAAATTACCCATTAGTTACCGCCCTATTAGCTTGCTCCCGTGTCTTGGTAAATTGTTTGAAAAAATAATTTATCGCCGTCTACTGTCTGTTTCTGATAAGTGCGTTATGAATGAGCAATTCGGTTTCCGCACGGCTCACTCCACCGTACAGCAGCTCGCTAGAGTATCTGAACATGTCTCTCATAATCTTAACCTACGACAATCTACTGGTATGGTCCTACTGGATATCGAAAAGGCGTTTGATAGTGTTTGGCATGAGGGGTTACTTCACAAACTGGTAATCTTAAATGTACCTCTAAGCCTAGTCAAACTTATCAGATCTTACCTTGTTGATCGAGAATTCAGGGTCCATATTGGAGAACACAAATCATCCGGTCAGGCAGTGCCTGCAGGAGTTCCTCAGGGATCAATTTTGGGACCTATCCTATTCCTTTTCTACCTTAATGACATACCTGTCCAAGTTAGGACCAGTGTGGCCTGCTTTGCGGATGATACCGCTTCATATACATCATCCTTCGACGTAGACCTAATAATAGGACGCTTACAGCTATCTCTAGATCTGCTCCATGCCTATTTCACCAAATGGAAGCTGAAACTAAATGAAGCAAAGACCGAGGCCATACTGTTCACTCGACAGCGTAAACCCCCTAAAAGAATGCTTACCATTGGTGGTCATAAAATCTCATGGAGTGATTCCGTCAAATATTTAGGCGTGATCTTAGACAATAAGCTTAATTGGTCTAAGCACGTTGCGAACCTGCGTGTCAAAGGAGCCCAGGCTATTGGAGCACTGACTCCAATTTTAAACCGTAGAAGCAACCTGAGCCCACTGACGAAATTGAGAATTTACAGTGCTCTTGTGAGACCTTGCATAACTTATGCCTGCCCCGTATGGAGTAGTACTTGTATAACTAACTATCAAACTCTCCAGGTATTACAAAATAAATGTTTAAAAATAGCATTCAATACTCCTTACAAAACTAATCATATCACCCTACACTCTATAATTAAATTTCCATTGCTAATGAACTTCATATTAAAAATCACACGTAAATTTTACGCAAAAAATTTCGTCCACAAAAATCCATTAATATCAAATATTTGTACCACTAAAATTACTAATCTGCCTTACATCGATAGATACGGCACATATCGCTTACCCCATCACTACCTTTTGTTTCCTCCGTCTGACAACAATAGTTGCTATGAGTATGCGCATGACCAGGTTGAAGAGACACAAGCGCCGGCCCGCCGGCCCCGCTAGCGCCCTGCAGTGCATGAGCGCGGGGGCTGCGGGACGGTTCTCGTCGCTTACTTTATACTGGTCGTAATTCGATCGCTGAGCTCGGCAAATAATTTTATTTGCACTCTACCTTATATTTGTTTGTATTAAATTATAACAAATCAAAATATGAAAAGAATTAATAGGTTATAAGTGATCAATTACAATGATTCACACTAC
>NW_020653855.1:5024206-5036269 GCF_003589595.1 Hyposmocoma kahamanoa
TTTATGAAAGGGATAGTAATTGAAACATTATGCATCATTTTAACATCCCGTAAATCTATTTATCGAGCTCTCTCCGTTAGAAAAACAGAACTGACAAAGAACCAATATTAACTACCGAACTCAACACAATTGTTATTCCAACATCGATTCAGTCCCTTCTGTATGCCCAGCCTACGTCTAAACTCTATACGTTATTTTATATTATCAAGTGACGTAATCTGTTTTTCCCCTTCTGATTTACGGTCACCTATTATCGTTTTTCAGGAATTCTGAGTTCGATGAAATTCGAGACCTTTTTTCAACGACGGACAACAGTGTCCAGATCGTGTTCTTTCGCGATTGTTACACATGAAACTGTTTTTTCGGGTCTAAATTGGACATGTAAGGGTCAAGTCACACCCCGGACACTCCATACAACGGTCGATAATTATTTACCTACTACTACTACATACAGCAAGGCGGTATCTGCATACGCGCAAATGTGTGCGTGAAGTGGCAGGGTTACCCATCACTTTCTTGCACTATTACGTTACGTGATCAGAGCGACAACATAGCGAAAATGCTAACGCGAATCTATTATCTGTGATTGTATTAATATAATCCAGAATCTTAATAATTACACATGTCTATTTATATCGATATAATATCATATTTTTCATTAATTCATTAACTAGTATAATATTGAAGATTAATTTAAAAAATATATTAAAAGCACTTAAAATGTTATATTTTGGATACGTACATACCTTTAAATAAGGTAACCAAGGTATTTGAAATTGCGTGTCCAAGTTGATCATCATTAATTAGGTATATTGGCTACTTACGTAATATTTATCGGCAAAATTAATTGAAAATTCGAGAACCCTTGTCTACTAGCTCACGAAGTCATGGAGCCTCATTATATTGATATAATAAATCTGTATTTTTTATATATACTTATATTATTATTTATATTAATATTATTACTCTGCAGTACATAAATGAAGAAAACAATAACTGAATGAGTCTCAGACATAAGTTTATTTACTTACTTCGTTTCATCTTTCGGAAAATGATGATAAACAACCGTACACAGCACAATTCACGACCATTATAAATAGTAACGTAAAATGATGTTTTATATTAACGATACATGTTTCGAAATAAATGAAAACTTTATTAAATATCAAAGCCGTCTTCGCACAAAAACGGCTCGCCGGCAGCCTTATTGTTGTTCAGTCAATGTGACCGGCAATGTGCGGGGCGTGGTGTAGTATCTAAAGCTAGGGATGGGCGGAGAGTGTCCGTTCTCTTTACTTTTTGTTCTCTGGTCAAGTCACACTGAAATTGCAGCGCTGCCGTGTCAAACCAATAAAATGTAAAGTCACTTACAGTGTTTTGATCTACTTTTCAAAGTAAAATTATAATGGCTAAAAACCTCAAAAATTACAAAAAACCGAAAAGAACTTTACGCATCTCTTTCTCAAAATGTTGTTTTTGATAAAAATGGAAGTTAATTAATTTGCTGCTCCTCGAACCCAGTGAAGGTTAAATCGTGCAAAATAGCTGAGCTTGTTTTGAGTATTTTTTGTGTTGATTATTTTCCCGCCCTTCACATAAGATCAATAGGACAAGCCCAACTACAGTCACAACCACCACCACCAAATATACCCGACGCGTGTTTCGCCTCTCTACGAGGCATCCTCAGGGGCTGTTGATTGCTCGACATTTGGTTGCAGTTTTTGATATTACAATGTTTTGATTTGACACGGTAGAACGGCCGGAAGAGCATTTTTGATGCAAAGTATTTAATAATATTTAATAGTAAATATTATATTAGCATTTTGAATCTTATCTTCTAAAGAAAAAGTTCAAATTGATTTGAAGTGATAAAATGTATAGAGCGTCATCGCGAACAGCCGCGAGGCAGCGCAAGACTTGTAGCGAGTAGTACAAAGAAGCACCGTGCTACCTCCTCCGTCTCTATCGGTGTGACTTGACCCTAAAAGGCCCGAAACATTGGTTTGTTTGAAAAAACAAATATAAGTATTTTAGATATCTAGTATCAGTATCTAGTATAAAAAATGTCTATTTGAAACTTAATCAAATCTAACTGGTTGTACGAACATGCGCAGGGAATTTAACTCACTTGAACTGACGCAAGGAGGCAAGAGGATTACAAATAAACCGCCGTGTGGGATGGCTCACGAGTAGCAGAAGACTACCTCGCCGCAGTTGGCATTAAAACAATGTAAACTTCATTGTTGTACTACTTAATTTTGCTTGCAACAATTTACAAGCTCAAAAATCACCATTTATTAATTTATTTACTTTTGGTATAACTACAAGAAAACTAAGAAGACGCTTAAAGTTAACATGCTTAACAATAGGAGTAAATTTGTATTCCTATTTCAAAGTTACCATATTCAGCTTCTACGGGAAACTTAACAAAATACACACACAGCTTACAACTTACAGCTTTTAACAGCTGCAGATAAAGTCCAGACGCAGATGGTAAATAAAATCCCAAATAAAAACAGAAATAGTAATTTATTTTTTTATAATATTAAGTGACGGAACGAACGGAACGCCTATCCATAACAGTTGCAGTGCCACTCAGAGCTTTAAATTGGAAATTTCTGAGGGGCACTGCCATCGCGCCTGTCACCCTGGGGCATAAGTTGACAAGTCCCTTGTGCCTGTTATTTCACCAGCACCCTTAACCCTTCAAAACCACAACAGAGTAATGCTGACATTATTGATTGGCGGCAGAAACAGGTAAGGTGGCTGTACTAACCTGGGTTTCACAAAGAGCTCTGCTGCTACTAATGTAAGGGGATTAGAGGAAAGCCTCTAGAAAGTCATATTGGAAATTTTGAAAGACATATTGTAAATACGTCACAAGTTAAAAGTTTGAAAAGCCCTGTGCCAGTAGGTCGTTAAGTACATACAAGAGAAGCAATAAAGAAGCTTCCGCATCCGCAGCCGCATGCCCGGCTACATAGGGTTGTCAACATGAAAAAACAAGTCATTTAAATGTGTACGTTTGGAAGCAGATTGTAAACTCGACTTTATTGCATGGGAACGACGGTTTGAGTCCACTCAAATCGAAGGAATTTTCCGTTATATAAATAAATTAAATAAAAACAAATGGAATAAATCATTGACTTACAAATAAATGGACGATGGGTCTAATACAAAAACCACGAAAAAAAATGTCCCAAGTCAACCTATTTAAACGTAGTGACATGTAAAGAAATATGAAAAAGCTAAAACGTTGAATTTAAATTGTAATGTCGTCGCAGTACTGTCCAATTTTGCTTGCTTCGCTGTCAGTCGAACAAACGAAGACTAAAGCGTGAATGACGCTCTGTATACGATTTTAACGCCCTATAAGTTCGGACACTTTTTAGCGCGGACCCGACGTCCATATAATTGTAAGTCAATGGAATAAATAGTTATTTGTTATGAAAGGCTGCAAAGCTGTTCTTTTTTTTATAATATCAAGTGACGGGACGGACATTTCGTGCGCCTGATGGTAAGCTACACGCCTGTCCATAGCATTTGCAGTGGCTCTCAGAGCTTTAAATCGCAAACATCTGAGGGGCACTGCCACTGCGCCCGTCACCCTGAGACATACGTTGAGAAGTATCATGTACCTGTAATTTCATCAGCACCCTTCAAACCGGAACACAGTAATTACTGACATTACTGCTTGGCAACAGATAGATAAGGTGGCAGTACTTACCTGGACGAACTCTTTCACAAGGAGATCAACTGCTAATAAAAACTGTTGGTTGACGCGAAGACTTGTATTGAAACCAGTGAAGCGAGTGGTTCAAAAATAGAATCCTGAGCGAAGCAAGAGATTCAATTTACGAGACGCAAACAAACTTTGCTGCCGAGCGAAGCACACAGCTTCTCACCTCACTATAGCGAGGAAAGTGGTGATGAAAGAAAAACAGTTGAACTATAACAAATCAGTTTTTTTTCATCACCACGAGACTGAGACTCGCTCATGTTTTCTGTCTTTTCAATTTATTACAGCACAATCCATTGACTTACAATTATATGGACGTCGGGTCCGCGCTAAAAAGTGTCCGCACTTGTAAGGCGCTAAAATCGCATACAGAGCGCCAAACTCCGCTTTAGTCTTCATTTGTTCTACGGACAGCGCGATACTGCGATGACATAACAATTTAAATTTCGAATAGGATGACTTGGGACATTTTTTTCGTGGTTTTTGTATTAGACCCGTCGTCCATTTATTTGTAAGTCAATGGCACAATCCAAGCATTTGAGAATTTAAAAAAAAGAAAGTTTAATTTTGGGTACGTTCTGAATTTACACCGCATCCGTTTTCTTCTTCTTTGTGTTTATAATTTTATGTCATTAACGAAATTCTTTTAGTTCTTCAACAAATTAAAATTGTCTAATAAAACAAAATTTAGCGTTATCGTTGTCAATTTAATGTATGAACGGGTGAATATTATATAAATACTGAATGTATGTAAATAAGACGAATCGTGTTTCAAAACGTGTCATTTGGTCCGCATTTGACCTCCATCTCACTTGATGGAAAGTGACGATGAGGTCGACGATGGAGCATACACACCTAAATAATGCCTATTCACTCTTGTCTTGAAAAGGCCCAAGTTATAACGTTCTGGGACCAAGTCTACAGGTAGGGAATTCCACTCCAAAGCTGTTCGTCATATAAATGTGGAAGCATAACTCTTCGTGCGAATCTTTGGAATATCCACTACATAGGGGTGGAACCCAAACCTACGCCTAGTACCCCGGTGATAGAAAGGGGAAGGCGGAATGAAATCTTGTAATTCAATCACACACTTTCCGTGATATATCCTTCAAAATACCGATAAGCAGATAACATTACGGCAGGGTTCAAGGCTCTGCAGCTTCGCCTCCACTGATTCCAAGTCACCTATAAGCCTCTTGACACGGTTGTCAATTGAATCCAAAGTGGCCAGTTGGTATGTAGCAGAGCCATCAAAAGAAATAATTTTCACCTCATCAATTTATTCTTGCTAGTACTTATTATAATTTTGTGTGATTATTAAAATTATTTTAGTTACTCGACGAATTAAGTTGTCAATTTAATGTCAACAATAATAATAATAAAATACACCAACGAATTCATATTACATAAATAATGTACGACAAATCGCGTAGTTGAACGTGTCATATTTTTTTTCATCGAAAGAATAAGTTCCACATTCCATAGTCTAGTTCGAATCTCAAAAACCTTTTCCACGGTAGCGTGGAATAACTCTTTTGTGCGCAGATTTCTAACGAGAAAGAAAGCCTTTCCGGGCCAGTGAGGTGAAAAGATATTTATTTCTCCACAAAACATAAGAAACACAATACTTAAAAACTAGTAGAAAATGGAATTGAGTGATGTGGGCAAAACGGTTAAAGACTCAGCATTGCTGATTTTCAGTCTTCACCTGTAGCCTAGCTGTTCGCTTGCACCAAGCTAATATGCGGACTGTACACCAAGTCATAACCTAATAATCCCTTATAGCGTACCACCACTTCTTCACTTCACTCCACTCAACACTTAACGCGGTCTCCGATTGGGGCAATGCCAAACTTGTCAAATTTAACGCTACCAAAACGCAAGCGTGTCTCCACAAAACGGAGTCCCTTTGACCTGACTTCGACTTTCAGTGATATATCTATACCGATAGCCGACTGTCTCCAGCTACTTGGAATGGACCTGTCGTCCAATTTGAACTTTGGCAGATACATAGAATCCATGGCCAAAAATGCAGCCAAGAAGCTTGGCATCCTTTCCAGCGTGAGGTATTACTTGACACCGGGACAGGTGCTTCAGCTGTACCTATGATAAGCCCGGTCATGTATGGAATACTGCTGCCACCTATGAATGGATCTGATACATACCAACTGGCCGCCTTGGATTCCATCGACAAGCGTGGAATTACACGATTTAATTCCGCCTTCCGCTTTCCGTCACCGGGGGAACAGACGTATGCTTGGGTTCTACCCCAATGTTTGGATATTCCAAGAATATGCACGACGTGTTGCGCTTCCATATTTATACGACGAACGCCTATGTAGTGGAATTCCCTGCCTGCAGACTTGTTCCCTGGACGTTATAACTTGGTCCTTTTCAAGGCGAGAGTAAATAGGCATTATTTAGGTGTGCATACTTCATCTTCATTGTCACTTACCATCAGGTGAGATGGAAGTCCAATGCGCACTTATTTCTTTAATTAAAAAAAAACATCTAGTGTGTACGACTTTTTTATTTCTTCTTTACTTTTATTTGTTTTGAATCTATTTTATAGATCATATTAGACCATAACGCCTCTGAATCGATCCACAGATCTGACCTGAAACGATCTCATAAAATCGTTTCAAAATCAATTTCGATAAAACTAAAATAATTTTGTTAGTCTTTGTGGCTTCAGTCGGTTAAAATTTTCATTTAAGTGATGTTAGTCAGTGACAAAAGACGTTCAGATGCACAGAAGTAGTGACATATGCCAAATATTATAGATTTATCATACTTGACGTGGCAAAACTGCTTTTCTTGCAAGCCAATTTTAAAATAGAGGTTCAGTTATGTTTAAATTATGAACACCACCTAGACGATTCAATTCGCCTTAATGTTGAACCAATTTACTTAAAAATCGCATTGAAATGAATTCGATACAAAATCGCTAGATCGTGTACATTTGAATTGATCTTCATAACAATCAAATCGTAATGGGCCTCCCTAATTAGTATATAGCAATAGTAAGCTCCTTGTGAAAAAAGAAAGAGTGTGTTTTATTTTGGGCACTATAGTCAAGTTTACCACCATGCAATCATACAATTTACGAACAAGTGTGATGAAAATAGATTTAAAAGTTTAGAGAAGTGGACATTAATTGATTTTCATACTTTTCAGGCCTTGGCCGGTAAAAAGTCGCACGGTCCATAAATGACAAACTTTCCATGTTTGTTTTTGAAAGTAATGCAAATATTTCTGTGCATGTTTAAGAAAAATATGTTTATATACGATGCGAGTAAGTTTTTTAAAATTAAATGATATAGTATCACTTTATTGCGTACAATTGTAACGCACGAATATACCTACACCATATACTTTTTCTTTAAAAAAAAGGGGGAAATAAACGAGAATAATTTAAAGTTATTTCCATTGACTTACAAATAAATGGACGACGGGTCTAATACAAAAACCACGAAAAAAATGTCCCAAGTCAACTTATTTAAACGTAGTGACATGTAAAGGAATATGAAAAAGCCAAAACGTTGAATTTAAATTGTAATGTCATCGCAGTGCTGTCTAATTTTGCTTGCTTCGCTGTCAGTCGAACAAACGAAGACTAAAGCGTGAATGACGCTCTGTATACGATTTTAACGCCCTATAAGTTCGGACACTTTTTAGCGCGGACCCGACGTCCATATAATTGTAAGTCAATGGTTATTTCCTGTTATTTCAATTTTTTTACATATTTCCTCGCAATGTTTGAGGAACACTATATATACCTCGGCGGGACGGGGATTGCCGAACTCGTATAATACTACTAATAACTCATACTCGTCCAGCAATCATATAATTCCCGGGCTTTACAATAATGTTCAACAATTCGCTTGAAATTGCGAATAAAACAATCAATTGTCCCATACGAAATGTTCATATCCACTTGATAAAATGTATTGCCACTTCAGACCCTGCAATAATAAGGCTCTAGGACAGTGGAAATAATGAAATTCGCAAACGTTATAAAACCTTTTTTATTGTTTAGATTGAAATGAGTATTGTAATATATTTGCTTTGAGAACTACACAATTTTCAAATGGACGCTTTTTAATATAGCCAACGTAGTGTAAAATAACAACGTTCAATATAGACAATAAGGTTTTCATTATACCTTTTTTATTCTTCAAGCCCAATATCGGGCAGTTCATGCTTAAAATAACATATGATATGAACCTTTTTTAGTTATAAAATAAAGGTATAATCATAGATTGTCACATAATAACTATTTCTAGTAACTATGTTTTTTGTACCTAATCAATAGTTCGCGTTAATAAAGGTTACGACGTTTACGAATTCATTTCAATAATATTTCTTTTTTATTATATATTTATTTAACTACCTCTGTGACCCAACATTTACTTTCGATTCCCGCACAGGTTCCAGATTCGATTCCCGGGTCGGGAGAAATATTTGCATAGCCTACATTTATTTATCTTATGAGTTTGATCTTTGGTTTTTAACGACTTCTTTACCGTAGCACAGGACGGCACGGTTTGCTGAGAGATGTTGGTTCGAATCAATTGACCGCCATTTTTTCTAAGTGTGCTATCTTTGTTTAATAATTATAATTTCTTATATTGTTTTTATTTTTACAGCCGCCAAGCAGCACATGAGACTTATCTACCAATGTCTCAAGGTTACGGGTGTAGTGGCGACATATTTGAATAAACAATTCATGGTATTTACTTACATAACAGTTATATTAATAAATTATGAACATGTCACAAATTATGAACATGATGCATAAATTTGGGTAAGTATCTCACATTTTTATTATTTAGTCATTACATAACACACTTTACTTTATTAACTGCCTCCGTGGCCGAACGGTTACCATGCCGGACTGCCACGCAGAGGTCCCAGGTTCGATTCCCGGGCCGGGAGAAATATTTGTATGACCTACATTTATTTCTCTCGTGAGTTTAGGTGTAATTTGTGGTTGTCTATGTGTGTATCCTTGGCACCCGCTACACAGGGTTTCCCTAGTGCGGAGCTATGTTGAGTGTGTGCGTTAAAAAAAAAACACTATTAGTTAATTGTGTGTATATGATTGCACACATAGAAATGGCAGTGTCTCGTGTGTGGTGTTTGTTTGGTGCGCCTGTGACGCACTCTATAGGATCCACATAATACCAGCGCCGTGGCTGTTCCCAGTCACGGCATATGCTGAGTGATGCCCATTCAGTGTCTTAATTGTAGTTTTAATTTATTTTTCTTTATTTTGTAAGTACAGTTTAAAATTAATGATACTGAATAAAATTTTCTTTCTTTCTTTCTTTCAATGCTAATTTTAACTGCCTCCGTGGCCGAACGGTTACCATACCTGGACTGCCACGCAAAGGTCCCAAGCTCGATTCCAGGGCCGGGAGAAATATTTATATGGCCTACATTATTTCTCTCGTGAGTTTGGGTGTAATTTGTGGTTGTCTATATGTGTGTCCATGGCACCCGCGACACAGGGTTTCCCTAGTGCGGGGCTATGTTGAATGTGTGTATAAAAAAAATCAGATCTTTGTGATTTTAAGCTCTGAATGGCACCATAACTGTTGTGGACAAGCGCATACCTCCAGGCGCACGACTTGGTCGTCCAGTCACTTAGTGTTATAAAAAAATTTCTTGCTTTTCATTGCAAAATACAAGAAAGAAAAAGAATGAAAGAAAATACATTTATTTGATGGGAGTGGAGACTTGAGATTCTGGTTTCCCAACCCAAACAACCAGATTACATTTTGATATTATGTAAAATATTTATTTTTACATGCACCGTTTGTGGAGACAATAAAATGATTTTTCACCTCACTAACTCGGAAAGGCTTTCTTTCTCGTTACAAATCTGCGCACAAAAGAGTTATTCCACGCTAGCGTGGAAAAGGTTTTTGAGATTCGAACTAGATGGAATTAGAATAATTCTTTTTCTTTCGATGAAAAAAAAACATAATGACACGCTCAACTACGCGATTTGTCGTACATTATTTATGTAATATGAATCCGTTGGTGTATTTTATTATTATTATTGTTGACATTAAATTGACAACGACAACTAATTTTGTTTATTAAATTATTTTAATTCGTCGAAGAACTAAACTAAATTGAGTCTAACAACTCAAGCACTCGCGCCAAACAACGACATTGCAGCTTTGCGCAACAAATAACCATTTCTATTGTTTTATTATTATAGACCACATTAAATAACACCACTAAAGAAAAAAAATAAAGACACATAATGAAAACATTCAAAAGAAATATACAAATAAATATTACAAAAAAAAATTCAAAAATTTAACAACGCACAATTTTAGTTTTGTCAATCTTGACAACCCTATTATAAAGAGCGGGCATGCTTTTATTCCTCTCTTATAGAAATAAGTCTAGAAACAAAAACATTTTGCAGTAGTGTTGCAAGCTCATGAATGTTGAAACCTTTACATTAAACTTTACTAAAGAATAAAAGTATAAATTAACAAGAATAGCTGTAGTCGTTGTAGCGAATCGCAGGAATCGGTACAACGACTAATAGCTCTTTTGTATATATATTATTTTATAATATCTGAAACCATTGACTTACAATTATATGGACCTCGGGTCCGCGCTAAAAAGTGTCCGAACTTATAGGGCGTTAAAATCGTATATAGAGCGTCATTCACGCTTTAGTCTTCGTTTGTTCGACTGACAGCGAAGCAAGCAAAATTAGACAGTACTTCGATGACATTACAATTTAAATTCAACGTTTTAGCTTTTTCATATTCCTTTACATGTCACTACGTTTAAATAGGTTGACTTGGGACATTTTTTTCGTGGTTTTTGTATTAGACCCGTCGTTCATTTATTTGTAAGTCAATATCTGAAACTTTTAGTTTTATATTTAAATTCTAAATTTAAATGTGTTTGTTTTGGCGCCTTTTTTCTTGACATTAGCTAGTTTGCTGTTTTGCTTTGATAGCGACATACGTGTTTTCTAGTAAATTATTAAAAGTTGTTAAGTACTTTCTCTCGGCCTTGCTCACTGGTTGTTAGCGCCCAACCTTTGACACATTGATACAGTCCGCTACTGTCGTGTTGAGAAAATGTTGAACTAAATCTTTGTTAACTAACTTTTGAAACGAAGATAATAAATAGGAGATACTATAATGAAAGTAGCATAGAAACTCACCCATGGTATAATTAGACCACATCTGCAAAATCACAATTTTTCAGAAGAGAGGTTTAAATATTTTAGGATTCATATGATAAAAGCACTTTTGACTTTTTTTTATGATACCAAATGACAAGTCAAAAAAGTCGTGCGCCTGGTGGTAGACGACGCGCCTGTCCATAGCAGTTGCAGTGCATTACCACTATGCCCGTCACATTGAGACATAGATTGACAAGTCCCATGTGCTTGTAATATAACCGGAACACTTACCCTCAACTCCTCCTTTTTTTAAAATCGGTTAAAAAGTTTCATAACTCTTGGACCCGGAGAGGGTTTAAGAGAAGACCCGTGCCCAGTAGTGGAATGTATAATGGGCTGATGATCACGACGATGCTTAGTATCCTAAAGAATTAAAATCATTCCGATTCTGTTTTTTTTTCTTAAAATGTTTCTTAAATTCGTCGACAGTAAAAATGGTTTCGTCCTTTTAAATCGAGTTAAAAAATAATCTCATCGTAGATTCCAACGCCAAATGCGAAAACTCAAGCCAAGAATAGAAATAAAATGTTGATGAAATAAATTAATTTGAAATTTAATTTGAAATCTTCACTTGTATCAAAAACGTGAGGTCGCACCCCTGGTGTAATAAGGCTACATCTGCAAAATGACGACTTTTCAGAAGAGAAATACATATTAGACACTGTCGCATACGTTGCTCTGATCCCAAAAGTAAGTAAGGGTAAGGGTGCTGGTGAAATTACAGGCACATGGGACTTGTCAACTTACGTCTGGCAGCACTGCCAGAAATGCGGCTAACTGACAAAATATTTTTTTTAAATATCATGAAAAAAAAACCACAACCCAGTTTTAGAATATTGAAATTGTTTAGAAAGAAAGAGAGAAAACTGATTATTACACAAACACAGACACGCATATAAACAAAACAACAGAGGAACAATAACAACAATATTAATCTTTTAGGCCCTCGGAGAAGCCTAAAATAAATAATGATGTAATAATAATAATAATAATAAAAGATCGAAGACGGATCGAAGGAATTTTTTCTGAGTGTTTTTTCTGAGTGTTCGATTTTTGTATTAATAATTATAACAAACTAGTGGAGTAATTTCACAAAAAA
>NW_020653855.1:5036279-5042859 GCF_003589595.1 Hyposmocoma kahamanoa
TTCACAAAAAATAATTGAATATCAATTCAATAAAAATTTAATTAATAATAAAAGGAATTTTAAAAAAATTTAAACAATTGATAATGCAGTACCTAATTCACCGTCATGCGTGTCGCGACTGGTCCAATCGGGACTTGCTCAGCTTTAGCCACAAAAAAATGTGTGTGTTTAATGATATTTCAGCTTTGCGTCGTTCGAATAAGTTCCCATAAGAACACTAATATTAACTGTTTTCAAAAGATAATTTTGTGTTCTATCTTTTTCTATTTAAAACGGACATTTAACCATTTGTCACTTAGCCACATTTTAGTTAGTGGACGGCAGAGTACAACTCAGATCTTTTAATACTTAAGGCTCTGAGAGACTCTCCGGCGTGTAACTTATCACAAGGCCCATGACTAGTTCCTTCCGTCGCTTAGTATTACAAAAAGAAAGATTAAATCAAAGTGTGACCTCTTGTGACCCAGCAACCTGGAATGGAAAAACGACGTTTTACGTACAACAGCCGTAAAACCTACAAAAATGTAATGAAAAATGTAATCGGTATTTATTAGGCATTTTTTAGATACCCTATCGTAAATGTGAATGTTATATTTACATAGTTTAACGGCCACATGAGTATTGAACGCCCGCCGTACCCTGGTCTTACCGGGGAGTTCGTAGTCTCCTCGAAACTCCCTACCTCTGGGGTTGGTAAATAGGGACAAGTGTGGGACATAATTTTGGATTTTTTAATAATAACATACACACTCAACATAGCCCCGCACTAGGGAAACCCTGTGTCGCGGGTGCCATGGACACACATATAGACAAGCTCAATATAGAAAAGCAATTTACACTCAAACTCACGAGAGAAACAAATGTAGGTCATACAAATATTTCTCCCGGCCCGGGAATCGAACCTGGGACCTCTGCGTGGCAGTCCGGCATGGTAACCGTTCGGCCACAGAAGCAGTTGACATGCTGTAAACACGCTTAGTATTCCTAAATTGAATTTAAATGTGTAATCAGACAGGTAAAAATTGTTTTGCTGTTAGTCCAGCCATACTAAAAGTGTGGTATTAGGAGCAGATATACCGTTATTTCATTTATTTCAATAACGAAATGTAGGACAATTTCATTGTATTTTTTTATAAACGCAATAAGGGCTAAATTACTGTGTAGTCGTTTGTGTAATTAATGGGAGGGGGTGATAATAATGGACGGCGTTCATTCACAGTGAAGCGCGCGCGATGTAAACTCCAGTTTTTTTTTGTCTTTATTTATTTAGGAACTTTTATACAATGTATATGCCAATTCCATCGTATCCTAAACTATAGCTTACATATCTGGGCGGTGCAGCTGGAGAACCAATTCAACAAATACTAAC
Organism: Hyposmocoma kahamanoa; assembly: GCF_003589595.1. Classification (NCBI taxonomy): domain Eukaryota; kingdom Metazoa; phylum Arthropoda; class Insecta; order Lepidoptera; family Cosmopterigidae; genus Hyposmocoma; species Hyposmocoma kahamanoa. Next base: position 5,037,649 of record NW_020653855.1, read on the forward strand.
AGCCGTTTTGTCTGTTTCGTGTGGGAATTGCTTGGTATACAATATAAAGCACCTACGGATGTTCGGTTGAACTGCAGGCCCCGTAGTATGCCGCCTCGATAAAGCTATTACATCCACATTTAGCTGTCACATTCGAGTGATAAACTTTTTAAATTTTATCACAATAGCGAACATGGCGAGCACCGTGACGTCACATTTTTATGTCATCACGGGAGAAGGCGGTCAATAACTGCAAAAGATTAACACAGTGCCAAACATGGCTGCAGGTCACAGCTGATTTTAAAACATATGCACAGTCATTTTATCAACGTAAAAATTGGGCGCGACAAACGAAATGAAAAGACATTTATTGTTTCAAGGTTTTCACGGAGATGATTAAACGACAAAGATAGCAATATACGCAATTTCATATTGTTGTCCTTGTTCTTCAAAATGTATAACAATAGTTCATTACCAAATAAGCAAATTTAGCTTTGTCATTTTTACTTCATCGTTTTTGCAGCGATAACTAAACAACAAAGATATACGCAACTTTATATCGTTGTCCATGTTCTTCAAAATGTTTAACGATAATTCATTACCAAATAAGCAAACTTATATTTATCAACTGAATTAAATATTGTTACGGGGAGGTTTATCACACATATTCAGTCATGCTACGGCCACTGGTCTCTGATCAACGGCGCTCTCAATGTTGCATAAGTGCATGGACTCAGTAAGTCACCAATGACGAAGTTCTGCGACTATACTCCATCATTCATTTAATTAACTTTTAACTTATGCATGCCTCCGAAGTTTCGTAATTATAAACTTACAACACCATAGACAGAAAGGTAATACTTCCTGGACTCTTTTTTCTTTTTTAATTTTAGTCAAGAGACGTGCTCTTTAGCTTCGATATTTATCGAGTCAACAGATTATGTAACAAAGATTATTCAAGTTGATAAATTTTGGTAGCCGTCTAATAAATTATAATGAAATATATAAATAATATATAATATAATATATAACACACACACACTCAACATAGCCCCGCACTAAGGAAACCCTGTGTCGCGGGTGCCATGGACACACGCATAGACAACCACAAATTACACCCAAACTCACGAGAGAAATAATGTAGGCTATACAAATATTTCTCCCGGCCCGGGAATCGAACCTAGGATTCGCTAATGAAATGAAATATGTTATTAACAGAATGGCGGACTTTTGAAGTCACAAGTACAGTTTTTCCAAAGATTAATTTTAATTTAAGTATATTAGAAGAAAATACGAAGAAATAAATAGTGATGAAGAAAGTTAGAACTGTATTCCTTATTTTAAACCAAATCACAAAATAATTTGTCCTAATAATTCCAATAATTACGAATTCAAAGTTTTTGTTCAAAGTAACAATAATATGATTTAAATGAAAATGAAAACATAAATATTGACTTCCGCCGTTTAAGACTATTTAGAAAGCCCAAACAAGAGAACTAAGTTATTTAAGAGAAAGTGAAAACATAATGTTGTAGAATCACAATGGAAAAAATTTAACGAGGATCCTGATAATTAAACGAAAACATAGCTCAAAGTATTTTAGTATTTAATCTAAAACTCTTAATAGAAAAAAAAATTATAAATATTTTTTTATAGTCTTATTGTTTATTATAATGTATCGTCGGATTCTCTTCCATATGATCTCTGATTCTTCTTCATATGAACGGGAATCATCACTCGAATACTCATTAACAGTAATTATTAATTTGAGTACACAAATTGTCCAACGCAAGATCACGATCCCAATCAGACAATATCTTCTTTTTTGGACCCGGTCACATTCACGATTAAAACTTCTTCGCGAATAAAATCGATTCTTACAAAAATTTAATCACAAACGCATTAGGACATCACTAATTGATTAAAATTCGAGCTGCCAAAAGTTAAATAAGTGGGTGGACAGAAGCGTAAACTTTTGCAGACCAACAAATAGCGAAAAGTTCCATGTCTGGGTAAAAGGAAAGCTGGTCATTGGAAAAAGTCGTATCTGAACATACGAGAGTGGACTGGGATAGCGAGTACCACCCAACTGCTGAGCCTCGCCATAAATAACAATAAATATGCTGAGCTGACTTCCGACCTTTACTAGTTGGAGAAGCACCTTAAGAAGAATACTGAGGTATAACCGAAGTTATACCTTCTTTCCAACAAAAAAGGTATAATCAAAATCGGTTTACAAATACCGAAGTTATCGCGTTTCATACGTCGATACCTCCCACGTAAGCTGTTGTAAGTCAAAATATCATTTTTTACTTTTTACAGGTTTTTTTTTTATAGGTTTCACAATCAAAAGTAAAGAAAGCACTCAGTGTTATGTTTACTATCAAACATGGAACGTTTGACATGCATCAAAAAGGATATATTGAAGTCAAAAAGCAAAAAATTGTATTTTTACAAACAACAATTTACGTGAGATACAAAAAACACAGTCGAATTTAGAACCTCGTCCTTTTTTGAAATCGGTTAACAAATATCTAAGTTTGCGCATAATTTTCACCTCTAATTACGCACACACTCAACATAGCCCCGCGCTAGGGAAACCCTGTGTCGCGGTTGCCATGGACACACACATAAGCAACCACAAATTACACCCATACTCACGAGTGAAACAAATGTAGACCAGATATCTCTGGGACCAGGGACCTTTGCGTGTCAAATATGGTAACCGTTCGGCCATGGAGGCGACTTCTACTGCTATTTAGTAATGTATTTCTAAGAATATGCGTACCATTATTTTTTTAATAAAAATACTAAATCACTACAACACGATCTGATCTACATTTTATCAGTAGAACTTTTAATTAAAATGATTAGATAGGTAACCAGCAGACGAACCATAAATATGAATGGCGTGTCCGCGTGCCTACCAAATTAAACTTGAGGTAATAGATAGTCGCGTTTTTCCGCAATTTTCTTTCCTATCTTCTTTCCAATCTTTGTGATCAATATTCCGTGCTGGAAAATGGAGTCACGTAATAATAAGTAACATCATCGAGTTCTTAGGTTTTCGCGATTGTTACACATAGGAAATGAAACTATTTTTCCGGATTTAAATCGCGTATATTTGTTTTTTCAAACAAACCGAGTAACGTTTCGGACCCTTTACAGGTCCCATCCCAAGGGCCCGAAACGTCGGTTTGTTTGAAAAAACAAATATACGCGATTTAAATCCGGAAAAATAGTTTCATTTCCTATAAGTAACATTATTTAAATTGTAGAATTAAAAAAAAATACACGCAGTGGCACATTTAGCAGCAGTAGATCTCCTTGTGAAAGAGATACCTATTTCTACCGCCAAGCAGTAATGTGAGCATTACTGCGTTTCGGACTTGAAGGGTAACGGTGCTGGCGAAATAACAGCCACATGGGACTTGTCAACTTATGTCTCTGGGTGACAGGCGCAGTGTCAGTGCCCCTCACATCTTCGCGATTTAAAGCTCTGTGTGGCACTGCAACTGTTATGGACAGGCGTGTAGCTTACCATCATGCGCACGACTTCTTCGTCCCGTCTCTTGATATTACATAATTCTTACTTATTTTACAAACGTACTTTTTTGTATTGTGAACTAAAGTTCCTCATTTTTTTTACGTTACCAAGTGGCAGAACACGCCTGTCAGAGCATTATAACGCACATACTCAACATAGCTTAGCACTAGGGAAACCCTGTGTCGCGGGCGTTTCGTCCATCAGGATCCCCTAGTCCAATCCCCCAGGGGATCCATGTGAACTCAGAATTCACCGAACTCGGATACATAACGTTAAGCCCCATTCACACTATGGTACTTTGGGGAAATAAACAAAACAAATTTTATTGCTCGTAAAGTCCGTGACCTTGCTAACTGAAAAGTGATGGAGGACACGATTGCAAATAAAAAATGACAACAGTTTGATAAAAATAAGTTTTCCGTTTAATACATGCAAAATAAAAGTGCGGGTACCAGTTTATTGTAAATATATACATATACTTTAGCTAAAATTTTTACGCGCCTTCTAGATAAAATGTTGTTTCTTTCTTTTTCCCTGCGGAAAGGCAAAGGTCCATAGACAGCCATTAATTTCTACACTAATGTCATTTTATTGATGCCATTGTATTTCTCGCCAGTCGTTACGTAAATCAAAAAAGATTATCTATGAAAACGACAAGAAAATCTGATCACCCGATCGGTACAATAAGTAATTATTTATAGTCGCAATGTGATTGTAACTTTACATACATTTGACTTGTCCGGCATGGTAACCGTTCTGCCACAGAGGCAGTTATTTATTATATTTATTATTTGCATTTCTTACATTTTTCATAACTTTTTACCTTCTCTAGTAAGATGTCAGTAATATGCCTGTAATCTCTCCAAAATCGGAACGTAGTAATGCTACCATTACTGATTGGCGGCAGAAATAGGTACAGTGGCAGAACTTCCTTGGACGAAAATGTTTATCATCATAATTATATAAAAAACATACAAGTATATTATCAAAATACAACGTCAAATAAAAATAGAATTTCAATTTCTTCGCAAGAAATCATTGACCTCAGAAATTCCTAAACCCATTGTACTCGAAATTTTGATTAACAGAAAATCACTGAAATAAACATTTCCATTTCAATATGACAAAATCCTCTAAATTAATAGACCGCTTTGTGTACATCGTTGAATATACCTAACAAGAATCACAATTATCTATTGATTTTGAATACCATTGAAAGGTATACCAATCAGGGAGGGTTCTTAATGTGGAAACGGAGATTCCGAAACCATAAGAGCGGTTACACACGGCGTCTATTAGCAGCGCGTCTGCAACAATCCAGTCGCAAATCATATTTTCTACACACGAGGGACTTAGCAGACGATCACAATGCAAACGCGATACAACTACAGTGATCTGCGATATAGCCGGGACAGTTTTTTAATTAACTGACTTCAAGAAAGAAGGAGGTTCTCCATTCGCCTTTTTTTAGTCCATGTCACGCGATTACTCCGACTTTTGTGAATTTCGATGATTCGTTTTTGTTGGGTAAGAAGATACCTTAGCAAAAAGGAAAATATTCCACTTCTAAGGGTGGCAAATTAGTGAATCCGGTTTATAGGATTTCATCCACTTTCTGTTAAACGTTTTCCATAAAACTTGGCAAAAAGATGTAATTCTGCAAGGTCTGTTTTTTCCAATAAAAA
>NW_020653855.1:5047859-5081837 GCF_003589595.1 Hyposmocoma kahamanoa
TATATATATATATATATATATATGTATTTATTATATTGTATACGTGTGTATATTTAGAAGTATAATATGTTGTTTAATAAATTCTATATGTCTGTGTAATTATTTTTATCTAGCACCCCCGCTTTTATTCATGTACAATCTCTCCATCCTAAGGTTGTCTGGAAGAAATCGCTGTAAGCGATAAGACCGCCAATTGTTACCCGAGTAATGTGTTTAGTTTTGTCCTGTATACTGTAATCTGTATATTGTAATGTGGTGCTAACAATAAAGAATTTTCTATCTATCTATCTATCTATCTAAAATAAATAAAAGGTAAATAAGAAATTAGCTCAGGGCATCAATAATAGCTTTTTTAAATCAATCAAGTCAATATTGCTAAACAAATCATTGTAATGAGAAAGAATACGACGTAGAGGAACTCGCTTGCCAGCATTATTATTAGAGATATTATCTTTGTTAAAATAAATTTTTGGAATATACGGAGACGTACACATAGGTCAGTTGTTGGCACTGTACTATTTCAGCTTTCTAATTTGTGATTACAGCGCAAACGAGAGTTGATATTTAAAAGTGATATAAAGCCCATTTGCCTGATGAGCTGCCAATGATGGATGGCCCTTATTTCGTCTCTATTTCTGGTTATATACTCGATGGCTCAGGGTGACGCCCGCAGTGGCAGTGACCTTCAGATCTTTGCCATTTAAATCTTTGAGTGGCACTGCACCTGTTATGGATAGGCATGTCGCTTACCACCACGCGTGACATTACTTAATGTCTTAAAAGCATATAAAAGTATTTATACAGGTATTTTTCATTCAATAAATAGATTCTTTAAAATGTGTTTTTAAAACCACATGTACCACGTACACGTGACTACATATTAGTAATGAAATGAAGGTAACACGGGAAGAAACACATAGACTGTAAAAACGTGGAACAAGAACGCCTCAGGTGGTATAAGCAAATGGGAAGAATTCAAACGGATTTTCGGCTTTGTCACGTGAGCTGTATTATCCTCTCCCCTTTGTGGTTTTTGTGAACAATTGTACCACACATATGCGTTGTAGAAAAATTTCGGAGTAAATTCAAGAAACAGGCAGTAGCGTTAATTAGGCGCAATGATAAGACGTAAATTCAATCAATCCATTTGTACGTTCCACTACTGAACACGGGTCTCCTCTCCGCCACGTTGGCCTAATCTGGTTATGAACCATCTTCGACGTGTAGGTTTCAATCACAATGGTTTCCCTCACCGAAAAGCTAATGGCAAATTTTAAATAAAATTAAATTTTGCACATAAATTCCGAAAAACTCTAAAGTGCGAGCCCGGACTCGAACCCAGCCCCTGTTTGAGAGGTGGTAGGTTTTGACCTAACCTTAGGCTACAACAGCTTCCTTCAATGTTATCAATGAATTGGCGACAAAGCGTGTATCCATTATCTATAAAAACACTTTTAAACACAACAGTGGCGTAGCATGACACGCAACGTGTGATAAAACCTTGATAAACCTCCCAGTGACATATTTATTGCAGTTGATAAAGCTATGTTGCATTATGAAATTTTTTTTATTGCGAATACTGAATCGGCAAGATACCACACTAGAGTCATTCGTTATTTCGTTTATTTGGTAATGAACTATTGTTATACATTTTGAAAAACAAGGATAACGACATGAAATTACGCAAATATAGGTTATCTTTGTTGTTTAACCACACATAGCCGCGAAAACTATGAGACGAAAAAATGTAGTTTCAGTACATATTTTATATTATATTATTCATGTTTATTATATATATTTATTTATTAGTAATTATTTACGTTTTTCTAATTACTTTCATATATCAATATATGAAAGTAATTTGTTTTTATTATTTCTTTTTATCTCGTTTGTCGCGCTCAATTTGTACGTTGATAAAATTACTATGACTTTGTAACCATCATTGGCACTGTGATTTTCCTTTGGTCGCGGCGTTTGCGATGCGACAAAAATGTGACTTCACGGTGTTCGCCATGTTAGTAAGACAAAATTTTACAATGCCTTTTTACCACTCGAATTTGACAGCTAAATGTGGATATAGTAGCTTTATCGCGGCGGCATGCTACGAAGAAGCCTTGTATTCGCCATGCGTCGAGGTATAGTTTCTGAGCTTTGTTGAAATTACAAACGGAGTAGAACCTGACAATACCCTTGCTAAGGCTTCATCTATACATATATCAAAATACAGTAATGTGAAGTGACTCAGATCCAGACAATGTTATTTCTACGATCACGTAAACGCCCCAGTGTACAGTCGCGTGCAATGAAATCTAACCTTTCAAACATTTTCGTACACAGGGTTATTTGATCGCCGGACTATATTACTAACATCATAAACAATCACTTTTGTTCCATAGCTTTTAATAAGTTGTTACTTTTTTCATACAAAAATAATATTCATATTTAAATAGATCGCTCTACATGATGTTAACTCTGTACAAAACGCACGGGTCGTTGGAGAGGATTTTCATTATATCATTATTTCCACATTTGCGCACTGTATCAGGGGGTCTACTCTCGATCTCCGTCCGACATCCGTCCGAAACAATTACTGTCAAATAAGTAATATTCGCCAAAATTAAAAGACAAGTGTCAAGTATGAAGCTTCATTCGCATCACGCGTCTTTTCATTTGGTCAAGTATTGCTTATTTGGCAGTAATTGTTTCGGACGGATGACACGAATCGGACGTAGTGCGCAAAAAATACAGATCTAAAAAATGTCAGATAGGCCAACAGCAATTTAAAAGTTTATTTTTGGTAAATTTATTATGTTATGTAATAAGTCATGGAACAAAAGTTTTGTTTATGGTGTTAATATGTAGTCAAAAAAAAAATAAAATAAAATAAAATAAATAAATAAATAGTCTTACGACGTTCTTATTATTTTACAAATAATAATGTATATATTCAAAAACATGTAATCATGACACCGCTTTACAAAACGGTATACTTTTAAACTACAATCAGTGAAAAATATACACTCCTGGGATTTCATTTAACGTACATATCCATGTCATTCTCGTAAATATTTATACAATGCGTTTTCATTAAAATCTAACAAATAAAATGTAATCATAAATTAGCGAACGAAACTAAAATGGTGTAATTATAATTGGTATCGATAGTAGATTCTAGATTTGCTTCGAGCGCACGCGTCCACAGAACAATAAATACAGTAGAAATGGTTAGTTAGCATCCAACGCGTGCCAACTATAGGTCTCGAAAGACCTATCTGAGCTCAATCCGTCATTTTCGCTGTGTATGGTATGGTTGTGTAATTTTTTCGTGCAAATTCTCTAAAATCCTAGAAAAATGCCTTGTTGTGCTGTTTTGGAGTGCAAAAACGATAGACATCACAAGAACAATCGAGAATTTGTTATTTCTTTTTAAATTTGAAACTACGACCAATCAATATCAAAATTTTGTAGTGTTCCAAATTAAAAATGTGTGAGTTTTTGGTGACGTCGGTTATGATAGTAATAGAGGCTTATGGCATTTCCATTGTTTTGTCTTCTGTGCACGCGTCACATAGCACTGGTGGAGAGGGGAGTCCGTTTGTGTTCGACCGACATTCAGCCCGGTGACATGTGGTGGTGCGTAGGCGAGCCAACTACCAATACGCTATTTCTTGTAGGAGCGGATACCACACGTACATCATTTATATGCGAAGCTCGAACCGTGTTCCTAATTTGCGTTCGTAAAATGTTTTAAATGTTACAATAAAAATAAAGATTAATTAAAGCCCTGATGAGGTGTATTATTATATTATTGTAATTAAAATATCGCACTCAAATTTAGCGCTGTATCTTTTTTATGACCATCTAGAAAAATACTTTTATAAAATCTCGGTTGCATTTTTCATACAAAACTGAGGGCATACTCGCTTGGGCCTGAAGCACGTAATTATGTTAGTACAGTTTAATGTACATTCGGCGTTTAGCGCTTTTCCCATTGTAGTTTGCCTGATCCTAGAAGGTTAAATCTGCAATGAAATATTTAATAACATAGAACACCTCTCTATTAGATGCACGACTTGTCAGACGATACTTGATGTAAACGACATCAAGTATCACCCGACAAGTCACCGAATGTCGTGAGTGTTGTGTGTCGGTCTAGTGAGAATCCTAGTGCAATAATGAAGATCAAGTGCGGGTGGTTAGAAAAACTCGCACGGCTAGAAGATGCTGACACCCGCCTCTTCAGTCCCTTCGAGATCATGGACGTTGCAATACGTCCGAAACATCGAGGTAATTAAAATGTGTTTTTATACGTGATTAAGTCTCGAATTAAAAATTAAATAATGTGTGAAAATCGTTTCGTAAGTTTAAATCAGAACACCTCTCTCCCCATGGGATCGCAAATAAGTCTGTTGCAGAGGTCAAGAAAATTAGGTCAATCACTAAACCCATTTTTCGGGCCAAAGGTTAGTAATTAAACCAATTTTGAAGAGGGTAGTTAACCACCAGTTCGTAATATGCGCCGGGTCTATAGGGGTTCTGAAAAGGAGTAAGAGGCCGTGCAGTTATTTGACAATTAGAGGGGTGGTGAGAACCAGTCAGTGATCCTATACATATATAATCGACATTTGAAATGCATTGCCGGGACATAGATTATGATTTTGTGAAACAGAATGAACATTTCGAAAAGTATAAGAAGTAAAACATAATGGAAAATATGACCGGACCTAATATGATCTGTGACCGAAGTGCATGCATCCTTATCACACTCGCTATGGAAATAATTTACTATCTCTATTTTCAACGCGCGGATGCTAATCTATGTACATAATTATGTTGTGAACCGAAAAATTCACATCTAAAATTGAAATTAAACCGAAAACACGTGCCCAGATTCAGATTCAGATTCAGATTCATTTATTTCTCAAATATAACATTACAGTGTAAATTACACTACATGTCAAAGTATAAGAAATTATATTGAGATCGTTAGACAAAAAGGAAAATTATAAGAAAAGCACACAATAATTAGAAAATTAACAATTTATTATATAATATTGTTGTCATTAAATTACATATCAAATATCATTCTCCATCAACGATCGTCATAAGTTGATAACAATTATACAAGAGTATGTTAATGCGGTAAAAATTAGAATAAAAATAGAAAATACTGAATTCGTTACAATTTAAAGTCCATAAATTCTTTTACGGAGTATATAGGATTTTTCAAGAAAAGGTCTTACAGCCGGCGCCTAAATATTTTGTCAGACGGTTCAAGTCTGAGAGTAGCGGGTAAACGCTCATAATAAGTAGGTCCGATGACACGCGGGTTTTTCTCTGCAAGTGCCATGCGTCGAGGGACTGTTCTCAAATGACCGGTACGGCGAAATGGGATGCCAGAAACATTCACAGTACCAAATGAAGACAAATTATTTCTAACATACATTATAATTTCGTATAAGTAGAGTGAGTAGTGCGTCATTACTGTCAGTGACATTTTTTTACACTCATATCACATCACCGCACTAGGGAAACCCTGTGTGCCATGGACACACAATGCTATATCTAAAATAGTAAATTGGTTTGCAGTTAATAATCTGCTCCTTAATGAGAAAAAAACAATTTGTGTGATATTTACAATACCCAACGTTAGACAGACGGACACAAACATTATAGTTAGAAACGAAAAATTGAACCTTGTAGATATAGTTATATTTCTAGGTATAACTTTAGATGCTAAATTGCAATGGGGTCCACATAAATAAGTTATCAAAACTACTCAACTCTGCTGTGTGCGCGATTAAAAGAACACGAAAAGTTTCAGATGTCGAAACAGTTAGATTGGTTTATTTACCACACACAGTAATACGTACAAAACATAATAATATAACAATATTGTGGGACCAACAACAGTACGTGGAAGGAACAGGCTCAGTATAATCCTTGTGGCAGTATGCCTCGCGGTACTGATGTTCAGCCTGACCTTGTTGACACATCGTTTTTCAACATAATCCAATTCAACGATACCATCGCCACGATAAACATCGAATACTAATAATTATATCGGTTGAATTCATTAATAACATTTGATAGATTAATTTAAAAAAAAAATGGTATGACTATGACTATGTACGACTAATTTACATGCAATGAACAATAATAATATTTATTTATTTATTTATTTATTTATTAGATGTACAAAACAGTCTACATTCAGTGGTACTGTAGTTAACAAAAACAATTTAAGTTTAAAACTAGAGTGAAGACCTAACACATGTACATACAGCATGATTATCAAAAATCGTGTCAGCATGATCATCAAAAAGTGAGAAGTAAATAAAATAAAATAAAATAAAAAATAAAAAACTAAACAAAACAAAACTTAACATTAGTGGAACCAGAAGACAAACACGTTGATCTATAAACATATAAATAAAAGTAATATATGCATGTATATATATATATAAAGAGAAAAAAAAAAATTAAAGTTACAAAACTAATGAGATTAAAATTACAAAACTAATGAGAAGACAAGGCGAAGTGATTTCGGAGACTATTCCGAAGTTATATAATTTATTATTAATATTATTAAAAAATATTTTTAAACCAGACAATATTCTCAGTTACACTTACGCTGGCTTGCTGTCTGCTCTGTCTCTAAACTAATAAGAAGAAGGAAAAAAAAACAGTTAACTTCACATAAATTAAAATAACATTCTTCCCGTTCTGCTCATACGAAGTTGTCCTGTTACTTCAGCTACTTTCACAGTATGATATACGGCATTTTACTTTGGGGTATTGCCGCCGATATTATTAGGCTCAACTCACACTGGCACAGAGTCGAAGCGCCGCGTCGCGTCCTGTTTTTAAACTATAATCGTCACGCGACGACGCTCGCATTAGTGCGCCCGGATCACAGGGTCGTATTCCAGATCTTTACTCAATGCTCAAGTCAGGATCTGAGTATGATTTCAAGCACTTGAAATACGACCCTAATGGAAGGGACTTGAGTATGATTTCGAGTGCTTTAAACCATATTCATAGCTTGACTTGAGCATTAAGTAGAGTTCTAGAATACGACCCTAAGTGTGGTCGGCGTCTGAAGCCTCACTGGGCTCAAGTGACCGCTCACCTACAGCCAAACGTCGACGCGCGTCGACGCCCGTTTCCATATTTGCATAACACAAATTTGTACCTTAATAATGGGAAAATAGAGATGAATATACTATAGACGAAAAACATGACGCGTCGCGACGCTTCGACTCTGCGTCAGTGTGAGTTGAGCCATAGAATCTTTGTCCTGCAGAAACGTGCGGTTAGGGCAATTTACTATCTGGGCTCCAGAGCGTCTTTGAGAAATAAGTTTAAAGAAATTAACATTCTTACACTAATGTCACACACAGTACATTTATAAAAATGTTATTTATGTTAAGAAAGATATAATTTTTTATGAAAAATAGTGACAGATAACATTAATATTTATAGATTATAGATTCCGATTGATATCCAAAATTTGCCATTTACGAGGTTTAAAACTATTGTGAAAAACTTTATTCTAAAGGTTACAACTTGTGCGTACTTGGATGACAAAAATCCTTGGTGCTGACCCGTTTCGCTCATTCATGTATTCTCGATCTAAGATGTTTATGTTGCATAGTGTAATTTATTTATTTTTTCGTAGAAAACCAACAGCTTAACAACAAATTAAAAAACTTCATCAAATACATTTCAGCCAATTAAAAGTTTTCCCTTAATATAGCATAATGACTAAACAATCAGCACTTAGGAAGTGGTCACAGCAAATAAAATTAACATGTAACAAATACGCTCAACTTAAAATACAAAAAAATATATAAACAGAATATAATATATATGTAATGTATATCATATACATCCTAATGCCACGAAATGATCGCCCACTAAACTCGCGCCCACAGGTTGACGCTTTAATGACTTCGAATTAGAATTGAATATGTCAATATTAAGTTCACTCCTGCTCAACACAACGTTCAAACTCTTGCAAACCCTATAAAGAAAACTGTTTTGTCTATATTTAGTCCTCGCCAGGGGAACTGCAACAGGACGGCAGTATCTCACGGAACGTGTAGGTATATTGAACACAATACTAATCAGTAATTAGGGACAGTCGACATCGCTGTTTACGATGTTTAACAAATACACTAAATCAGCACTATTCCGGCGAGTATTAAGAGGCAATATATGTGATCCTTACAGAGACGTAGATATCCGATTGAATTAAAATACTTGCCCATTTCATAACATCAAGATTTTCATACATTTTTCCCGGCCTCGTTCAACTCTGTCTATACAAATTTGATAACATGGATTCCAAATTTGGGAAGCACATCCCAATTTAATGTAATGATAAATATATTCAAATGCTTAGAATAATAACGCCTAGAAACCTAGTCCGCACACGCTAAGTAAGGCAAATTGAAGCGCTCCCAAAGGGCCTACACGAGCGGGCGGGCCGTCAGTGCTCAAGGTCAACTTGCACCGCGAACAGCTCCAGAATTTTAGCTGAAAATGACGAAATGTGCGGTAAATGAGTGTAAAAATACGTCAGACAAACATAAAATAGATACTAACATCACATTCCACAAGGAATTACCGTGTTTCAACTTGTATTTTTATATAAATATTCACTAAAACCGAAAATTAACCTACGACTAAAACTAGCCTACATGAATTTGTTTTTGCCTCACTTGTGACAGTTCGTTTGATATGAAACTATCATTCTATGCGTTATTATTCTAAGTTCAAATGTATATTTACAAAGAACAACCTAGAATTGCTTGCTCATTCTTCTCGAATAAGCATTAGAGTTTAATCAGTATGACGATTTCGAGTAATTTGCTTACCTATCAAATTAAGAGCTTTCATGCCAAAAAAGTTTTGACGTTGGCTCCGCCCAAATTTGTGAAACAAATATATGCCTGAAGATCGCGTGACATGCGACAGGAGATGTTGAATTTTGCGCATTAAAAGTACCAAATTCGTTTTAGCGGAATAACTCTAAAACTAAAGGGATTAAAAAAATCCGTAGTGACAGTTGTCGATCATGCATAAATATAATTAATTATCTAATTATTGTCCTAATAACCTGTAGCATTTTGAGGATAAATCGAAAAAATGTGAAAATTAGAGGTAATTTCGTGATTTTTATCTATCGAGGAAACTTTATTTTTTTTAAATAAATAATAAAAATAAAAAGACATTTATTTATCCACAAAATACACATAAAACTAGTACAAATAAAAAAACAGCGACAACTAAAACAGAAATGTGAATAAAAAGGTTGAAGACTCAGCATTGCTGATTTTCAGTCTACACCTAAAACTATATCTATTCGCTTGCTACAACCGTCCGGCAAACGGAGCACTAAATATTTAATTTATACTTAAGGTTTTTAACTAATCGGTAACTAAACAAATAAATACTACTGAATATTTAATGTATAATGTAGTAATGACACTCGGTTACTACTTACATAACTAATGAAACATAGAGGCTGTCTGTGTTGCACTTAAAAACTATAAAAGTCATAATAATTTACAAAACTACAGATATTATAAAACCAACAAAGTTAAAAAAAAAGTTTATTTATTTAGTGTTGCTACAAGTTTTAATAATAGACCAATTGCTACTAGATTTCTGTACAGACAGGAGCCATTTAAAACACATTTTTTTGAATGAATATAGCGTACTGGCATTTTTTACTGGAGGTGGCAGGTCATTCCAGCACTTACTTGCTGCAAATCGAAAACTGCCCCTGAAGAGTGCTAAACGAGGAATGACTAATACACGTATGTGAGGGTACCGTTGCGATTTGACATTACCACTGTGTGACGAGTCACTCCAGTTAAGTTTACGGGCTAGATATTCCGGGGTAGACGAGATCCTCAAGGTGTGTACCAGACTATTAAGTTTTAGAGTATATCTATTTTTCATATTTAATATATTATACGTATTTAAAAAGGGAGTAATGTGAGAACGGGGTGGTACTTTAAAACAATATCTAATGCAAGAGTATTGAACTCTCTGTATTTTATCAGAAGTTTTCTTATTTAAACAAGGGCCATATACTATATCTAAGTAATCTAATTGGGACAGCACCAACGAATCAGTCAATCTTACTCTAACAGCTGTACTCAGGTAAGGTTTTAGTTTGTAGAGTTGCTTCAATGCTGAGTAACATTTTCCTATTTTGGAATCAATGTGATTTTCGAAACGCAGCTATCCATCAAGCAAAAAACCTAGGTTTTTAACTATAGGGGTTTCATTGAGTAACTGGCCATTCACCATCACCTTAGGGGAAACACTTCTAACTGCTTCAATTTGTTTACGCGTACCCAAAACTGTGATTGAACATTTTTTAGCATTCAGTTGAAGATCGTTTATGTGCGACCATTGTGATAGAGTCTCAAGATCGCGATTAAGAAGAGCGACTGCACAATCAACATTGCTCGTAGTCAAGTCCGTATGAACCAGCACTTGGGTATCATCTGCATACATATGTACAGATCCGGAGCTAATATGCATTAGCTTTATTAGCTAATATGCATTATTGAGATCTGAAGTGTAAATGGAATAAATTTATGTTTCTGATTAATGTCTATGCTTGAATATATCGTGTAGTTACTCATACAATATTTTATTTTTAACTTCAAAGTAGATATACGCCTCTAAAATCAAATCGAAGATTAGGAATTATTTGACATTGACACTTATAGACAACCACAAATTACACCCAAACTCATAAAAGAAATAAATGTAGGCCATACAAATATTTCTACCGGCCTGAGAATCGAACCCGCGACTGTTCATGGCAGACCAGCATGGTAACCGTTTGGCTACGAAGGCAGTTATGTATAAAAGGTCAAAGTTAATGAGACGTTCAGATCGATATACAACCTATATAACGTTAAAAATGGTTCATAAAATTGAATTTATTTAATATAAGCTATAAAATCAAACGCGTGCGTTTTCTATTTACGCTTAAATCCAGCGTTGTAAATCAATGCAATGTCGTATAAGGTATGCGGGACACGGAGCCTCCATATTGGTTTATAGAGGTGGGAATAGAGATACATTTTGTAACTGGTATTTCAAAATGGAATTTGTGTTCATAAGTACTATGATACTGTATTAATACATAAGTGTACGTCCTACTGCTGACCACCTGCATGTATCCCCTGAGGATTGGGTCACGGCATAACTTCACTATTTTTTTAAATTTTATTTAATTATATTTCTTTCTCATTCTCTCTTGCACGCTGTTGCCCGCTTATAACCTTAGCTCTCACTGACCTGGATTGGCTGGAAGAGATTTCTTTTAGTGATAAGTCCACCTTTGCTCACCTTCGGTTATACTAATATTTCTGTTGTTTTTATTTGGTGCAATAAAGATTATATCGACGCCGGAAAGCGATCTTGTCGTATCTCGAAAAATAGGACTTTACACCGGGGCTGAAAAACTATTAAAAAAATATTTCTCTTTAATTTGAATTAGTAGAAAGTCAATTTTAAAGTATGATTATATACATCCTACTTTAAAATTGACTTTCTACTGATTCAAATTAAAGAAAAAAATTTTTTGTAATAGTTTTTCGGGTTCGGTGTACAGTCCTCTTTTTCAAGATACGACAAGATTGTTTTCCGGCGTCGATATATAACTTCAGACATTCTATAACAGTTACAGTGCCACTCAGAGCTTTCATCACATTTCAAATGGAAAAAGTTGGTGTGGGTCCGTTATTCCTTATTATATTATATATCCGGAAGTCAATTTTTTAGTTTGACGTTAGTGGTGTTCAGAGCTATAATCACCCAGTAACACTTCTTTCATCAAGTTTCATCACACCGTTCCCTTCAACTAATCCGCCCATTTCTCAAAACGACTGTGTTGCCATCTAAGAACGAACAGTTTTGGTAAGATTACAGGCACGTGGGACTTATCGTCTTATGTCTCAGGGTGACGGGCGCAGTGGCAGTGCCCGGATCTTTGCGATTTAAAGCTCTGAGTGACACTGCAACTGTTATAGATTGGCGTGTAGCATGCCATTATGCGCACGACTTATTCGTCCCGTCATTTAATATTAAAAAAAAACGTAATACAAGTACTGACAACATAGTAGCTGCTACTTGACACATCTCTGCAGTACTCGACAGATAAGATGCATGCTAATGTACGTTATACGCAGCATACTAATTAGATATCGTCGGGATCAAAAGCAGGTGTGTTAGTGTATTGTTTGAAATGGCAATCGTAACAAAATTGTATGTTTTTGCCTTGTAACACTTCTCAAGTCCCATCCAACTCTGGGAGAGAATTTCCAAGAACGCCCGAAGCGTGAACGTGAGAAACTTACTTGTTCTCCGATCGCTGTCGACATTTTTGCCCGCTTGAAAGGGTTTCTCTGGCGAGAAAGCGAACGCTGTCACAATTTTGCTTGGTCTCAGTGCGAAGTAAAAAGAGGCGTTAAGGGGGCGTTCCCATTATATCGTGACGACAGCTAGTCGTTCAGATTAAAGTGTCGTGGCTTGCATATTTAAATAAAGTTGTTCACACATAGAACAACAAGATTAACTGTCGTTCACGCCTTTTTTGACGTTACGACGACAGACTGTCGTGTCAAAGGGAAGAGCTAGAACGACAGTCGTTCAACTATAAAATAAACGTTCACCACACAGTCATGACAGATAGTCGTGATATGGGAACAGGCTAGAAGCGACAGTCGACAAACGATATAATCTGGGCCCCAAAGTATCTTTGAGAGATAAGTTTAAGGAAATTAACATTCTTACACTAGCCTCACAGGACATTTATGAGAATGTAATTTATGTTAAAAGGAATAGTAATTTATTTATGAAAAATAGTGACAGACATAACATTAATACGAGGAATAGAAATAAACTAGCTTTTCTTGATAGTCGTCTTCACAAAGTCAAAAAATCATTTAAGGGGCAATGTATACGCTTCTATAACAAGATTCCGGTTGATGTACAAAATTTGCTTTTCACGAGGTTTAAAACTATCGTGAAACAAAAACTTTATACTAAAGGTTATTATACAACTTCTGCGTACTTGGATGACAAAAATCCGTGGTAGTAATCCGTTTAGCTCATGGAGGTAGTCTCGATCTCTGATGTTTCAAATAAAAAAAAAATATTGTAAATAAATAATAAATAATAAATAAAAATAATATTATTATTATTATTTTTTATAACACCAAGTGACGGGACGAACATGTCGTGCGTCTAGTGATAAGCGACACGCCTGTCCACAACAGTTGCAGTGCCTCTCAGAGTTTTGAATTGCAAGGATCTTATGGGCACCGCCGTCACCCTGAGACATAAGTTGACACGTCTCATGTGCCATGTGTAATTTCACCAGCGCTCCTTACCCTTCTAAACCGGAACGCAGTAATTCTCAGATTACTGCTTGGCGGCAGAAACAGGTAAGGTGGCAGTACTTCCCTGGACAAACTCTTTCACAAGCAGCTCTACTGATATTAAATATATATGTAGATTGAGGAAAAACTTTTATGAATAATCCATTAAAGTACCTAATCACAATTATGCGACTAATGTAGCCCACATAACGGTCAAAATGAACTGACAATGGAAAAAAGTGGGATAAAAATAGGGCCCCAAATAGCGATGGTCAAATTCATAAGTTTCAAGCGACTCTGATCGCATCGAGTATTTGGCTCGCCTATGCACCACCATGTGCTGTGTCTGGGCTGACGGTCAACACAGAATGACCCTCTCTCCGCCCACAGCGTGTGACGTGTGCGCTCGAGCCAAACCATTACCATATTACAAGTAGGGCTGCAGTCTTATGTCATTGTATGCTTGAGATTTTTCATCAGAGTAAATAATAATAATAAATAACTTTATTTATGTTCATTTAAGCTCATGTCAAGCAATGATAATGAATTTTACAGTCTGCACACATCTCTTGGACAAACCTATACATTCAATTGAAGTTTGACAAACCCCAGGTGTCTTCCAAATGAATACCGTTTTTTACTCAGAAAGCTGTGGAGGTTACTTGAATAAAAACACCTCACCCCTCATCCCTTACCCCTCAAAACCGGAACGCAGTACCTAATACTTGACAGCAGAAATAGGTAAGGTTAAGTTGCCCTATAAGTTGGAAGCTGTGTCCGGACATTGTCGCAGAACACTGCGATCAACATCCCCGGTACTAACTCGGAGAGCTAGTAGAGGATGAGCTAGATATTCTCCGGTCCTTCCAGCCGCGTAGGTTTCTGGGAACTGGATGGACCTTGCAGCTCCACCAACAAAGAGGAGATTTGGTACTGGACTTTAGATTCGACGGCTTAGCGTTGGCAACCGTTAGTTGTGCAATGCGTAACGGGAAGAGAGCGTGCCTGCAGCTCCGGTACCCATCTGAAAAATAGGGTGGGTACTATACGTGCACTCGGCTGAATGAAGTCAGTGACAACGGCCTGGGACACCTCTGTTCACTGGCTGATCTGAAGTCAGAACCTGAATTAAGAAGGTTCTTGTGCACGCACAGGTTACAGTGCCCTTCTCGTATACCCGTAGGGTTGGCTGGGTTGGCTATTAAAAAAACTTATGTAGAAAGGTACGGGGGCTGCTACTAAACATGTGTCATTGTCTAGGGAGAGATTTGACTTACACGTCCACTTGGGAGCTACGATTTTACAAAAAATGGCCTCTATAACACACTAGATTACCTACCAAGGTATGTTCTTCCTCCATACAATAACAACTATGGAAAGCGTGTCTGGAGATATATATTACCATTACTGTTTAATAAATTGCCAAGTGACGTTCTTGATAAACTTCTAGGTAAACCAGAAAAATCTTAAATCAATGCATTTATCTAATTGTGAAATTTAATAGTTTTAAGTGTAAGTAGCGTAAATTGCGCATATGTAGTAGATGTTAATTCTGATATATATTCATACTTTTTATGTTTCACTTTGCGGGTCTATGATTGGTTACCATATCTACGCTTTTTTATTCGTCTTTTCTGGCTATTCAATAAATGTATATTTTACAAAAGGTATGATTTTATCAAATTCTTTTGTTAGACGCCTATATTGGATAGCATGTATTGGCAGCGATACATAAATATTTGAATGGTTTTTATTCGCTGTTTTGAGTTTCTTTTTGTAGACTTTCTACTTGTGAATAAAACAAACAAAAAATAGTAACCAACACACCAAGTAACACTTCTTTCATCAAGTTTCATCACACCGTTCCCTTCACCTCTACACTAACCCCCCATTACTCAAAACGACTGTGCTGCCATCTAAGAGCATGTCCAGAAATCAGTTTTGGTAAAATTACAGGCACATGGGATTTATGAACTTATGTCTCAGGGTGACCGGCACAGTGGCAGTGCCCCTCAGATCTTTACAATTTAAAACTCTGAGTGTCACTGCAACTGTTATGGACAGGCGTGTAGCTTACCATCAGGCGCACGACTTATTCGTCCCGTGGCTTGATATTATAAAAAAGTACGGAGATACAGACAAAGGTTTCAAACTTCTAACTCTTCTTTTTTCAGTCGGGGGTTAAAAATAAGCAAGATTTTCATTCAGACAACGGCTGGGCCCTCCAATGTGTTTAACTTGGACTTACCACAAAATCTGAACTAAAACTTTTTCAATTATCCCTTCTCTCTGGTGATCACTGAAGATTTGGCAAATTATTAAATTGTGCGAATATCTTAGATAAAAGGAGAATTATGAACGTTATTTTAGACGGACAATTTGGAATTGTTCTCTCGTATTACTTGGTCGTATATAAAAAAAAATAACATAAAAATGTATGAATACTATGGTAGTAAATCATAATGACAATAAACATAATGTTAGCGAATCGTGACATGAATTTATTTATTTCGTTTGAAAACTTACCTACCCTCATTAAGAATTAGTTTTATCGAAATAAGAAATAAATCGATAACATCATCATCATATCAACGGAACGCAGACTAGCGGCCGCCATTACGAAAAACATCTTTGAAGAGACGTGGTTTTGTTGTGTTTGGATTTATAGTGAAAAGATCTTATAGTATAATTTATAACAGTCACTGGAGTCTCATTTCTGTGTTTACTATGAAAACCCCACAGTAATATTACAATTATTATAAAGCTACATCTCTGCTGACATACAGGCTGAGTGAAATACTCAAACCCGCCAAACCACATCGCCATGGTTTGGTGTGGTCAAAGATATTTGTATTGGATTTTTAATGCCGTCACAAACACAAAGAAAATTTGTAACATCTGTTAACTCGGTTCGAGGCTCAGTTGGCCCTAGTTAAGCGTGGTCACTGGTTCAAAAATCATACTATTCTTCAATGGCGAGGCGTGAACATTTTCCTTGGTAAAAGTTTAACTTTTTCAAAAAACAAAAAACACTAACTTTAACAAAAATTTATTTCCCCATTAAAAAGGCGCCTTGACGACTTTTAAACACAACATTTATTAGCACACAAGATAACTATAGCTATAGCTTTCAAAGTAATTTACGACATTTGCATTGCACTCATTTTTACATGCAGCCCGTCGCGATACGAAAGTTTGATTTGATAAAAACAAAACTTCGTGAATGCTATATGTTGTTATTTTAATTAACCCCCAGTAACCATGACCTTCTACGTTCTTTACGTAGCCCTATTAAAAAGAAACGCTCAAACAGACATGACAAATATCGTTAAGATTTACAAAATACAAATTAACCATTCGTATTAATTTATTAATATATTAATTTTGTTACATTATTTCAAGAAAGTTTTACATCTAGCAACGATTCTGACATTAAAACAAATGAGTGTTAAATTATTTAAAAAAAGCCGAACTCAAAAGTTTGCTTATCGGATTTTTATTGGAATTACACCTACATATTTGTCAATTTATTGGAAGCGGTTAACGGAAAGCGCGCGACACTGGATTCATCCCCTTATAGGTGGAATAATTGCTTCAAATTTAAATGGGACCAATACTGCAGTACTCTCTTTCCAACAGAAACAGAATCATGTAGTTAGATATAGACAGACAAATGGTTTATTTATCACAAAACACACAAATGCGATACCAATATAAAAAAATTATCGAAAAAACAATAGTACAAGAAAATAACAATGCACAAATACAAAATAAGCATAAAAACAAGATAACATTATTTTAAATTTTAAAAAACAAAAGATCAAATAACAAAAGCGACAAGCACAGAAATGCGAACTTCCTCGTTTTTTGAAGTTGGTTAAATAGAAAGATTGTAGATGTCACTTTGAAAAATAATGGAATTTTGTAGAAAAGAAAAGTATCAGAAAGCATACTAACAAAAACAGCTCTAAAAAAGAATGCTTACCTGAATAATATCTCGCATTCAGTTTTAAAATATTCGTCCTTGTGTATGTCGTTGTGTTACTTGAGTGTACCCAAGGGACTCGAGCAAACATGACCTTGTTTCCGATTCTTGTCATTTGCTATTTTCAAATTGTTGGCCTCATGTGTGTGCTGTATGTAAAAAAGATGAATCGAACGCAATTTGAATCAAGGCCCCAAGTCTGCCAATTTTAAATGATTTCATTCATTCATTTAATTCATTCATCAGTTGTGTGTGGATGCGGATAGTGTCAATGACAGGATGTTGTACGTTTGGTATTCTGCTAAAAGTTAAGAGTATCCGCTTGTCCGTAGTCAGTAGCCATCGAGCTACTATTCAACTGCAATTTTTTGGTATTCTGCTCTTCAATGGAGAGTGGATGGCACTTCGACAACGTCGATTGTGTTGTATAGAACCCATACCGTAGTAAGACCGGTCGATTTTGAACCTTACGATAACTCAGTTGTCGACCGATCTGATATCGTACGATTTATCGAGTTCTTAGGTTTTCGCGATTGTTACACATAGGAAAAGAAACTTTTTTCCCGAATTTAAATCGCGTATATTTGTTTTTTCAAACAAACCGACGTTTCGGGGCCTTTACAGGTCCCATGGTCACGGTTGAGTAAAATGGTACAGTCATCAACCAGTTATGTCTAATATTAATGCAAACCACCCTATTTTTTCACTATAGTTACAATAGTTATTAATTAAATTCCTTATTTTTAATTTTACAAAGAATACATTCCAATTTACGCTACATTAAGTTTTACTAATTATTTTATTGAATGAATTTTTATTAAGTTCAATTTATTCTTAATTAATAATAGAAATTAGAATCAACTAAAACATATTACTTAGTACTGCAGTCTTATGTCTGTTCGTGATTTTTCATCAGAGGAAATACTGGATCCCAAACTGGTGGTACGGAGAAAAGATCTTCCCTGTTGAAATTAGGATGTTTTTCAATTTCAATGGCCTCTCGCAGCGTCCTGGGTAGATAACAGACTTCTTTTGCAAAGACCTGGGGTTTGTCAAACTTCATTGAATGTGTAGGTTTATCCATGACATGCTCGCAGACTGCAGACTTGTTTACCCGACGGTGTTTGACATCGGCCATATGTTCTTTAACGCGGGTACAAATACTTCTCTTCGTTTGTCCAATATAAGATCGTGCGATTTCTTTTCATTTTTATTCACAACACCCGAATCGAACGTCAAACTGTCGTATTCGAGACAGAACCGAAATGACGTCACACCCGTACGATTACTCCAACTTCAAAGGCTACAATCGTTATTCAGAACAGTTATCGAATGAAAGTTATCGAACGTCATATTGTTTACAAAGCAAGAATGTAACATGAAAATCTCTTATTATTTTAAATAAAACCTGAATTTTATTCAATGTTGCTAATGTATTTTAATGCAAGAGCATTCGTATATTTTAAGCCTTTAAAGTCTTAAAAATGTATGAAAAAGGATTTTAATTTTTTCAGCTCGGAAAGCGCCCTTCGATTCGGAAACGATGTCCAATCGAACGATTCGGTTAAGATATCGAAGAGTTCTGGGGACCTGGGGCCTAGCATAACCTTTCCAAAAACAATCTTATTTCAATGTAAGCTTAAAGTAAGCCTATTGTAATATTACTGATATTCGTACCATGACGAACCTGTCAACCAAGTAATATATTATTGCAAAATTGATTGAAAGAACGAATGATTTCCCAATATTGTCTATGCCTTACTAAAAATAGAAAGAGATAACGCTATATGAACTATATAAAGCCATCTCTTTCTTTTTGATTTTTTAATAGTCTTATCGTAGTAAAATGTCTAAGTACTTAATGTTATTCACATTCAGAGAATTTTGACTGTTAAGAAAAGAAAAGTATGTTATTAAGTATTAAAACTACGTTGTTTTCAATAATTATTCCGCATAATAATAAATAAAACAAGCCAAGTCTCGATAGTCACGTTGTGAGTTCGGAACTATACTCTAATATCACCTGTTAGTTTCGCCAAGGAGCGTATAGATGGCGCTGTTATGATTTTACGAAATAAACATCGCGTATTTTTATTTATCGAAAAATTACTTACTATGTGCTATAAAAAAAAAATAAACAAAATATTGAAGAGATATATGTAAATAAATAAGTTAAACTTAACTTTTAATCATTACAAATCAATATTAAGACAATAAAACTGAAAATAATAATGTTTCCATTGCATCCGTGTAACTATTTTAAGATTGCTAAATTTGACATAAGACCAATATTACTTTAATGTTAAAGTCGCGTCATAGTACGAACTGAGTGAATGAATAGTCACAAAGCTGCCAATAAAACATCATAGTTTTAACATTACAATAAGCTTACTTTATGGTACGAAAAGTCAATGTAAGGTTAAAGTAATATTGTTTTAAGAGGTTATGGTAGGCCCTCTGTACCGTCGAAGTTTATTAAATACAGAACGAATATGAAACCTTAATCCACGACTAAACCTCAATATAAAACAAAACATAGTTCAAAGTAAACCTACACTCGATCGAAGATAAGATATTAACTTTTTTCAATTAAGTAAATGCGCAGAGCGCGTTTTTATGCCCGCTATCAGTCTATAGATAACCGTCGGACATTATGTGTATGTTCTCGCTAACAATAGATAGGAAGTGTAATGGTAATGTAGATGAACATTTTGCTTTATAATGAAAAACAAGTGAATTGGTAACAATTCAAATTTAAATTGAAAATTTCATTTATTTGCCACACACAAAAACATTTATGTTTTTTTTGTGTGTGGCAAATAAATAAAAAAACATACAAATGAATAATCTAACTTAAAAAAGTAACTAAAAACACAAAACTATATCTATGGTCACAGATGTGTGGCAAGGATTCCGAGCTCAGTATGTGCTGTGCAAACTTAGTTCAGTTTGCAATAAAAATGATAAATAATATATATGGCGTCTCACGGCTATGCCACATGGAGGGACAGCACTTTATATATCGTAGATAGAAAATTTTACAGAAAGAAGACTTCATTTTGATATCAAAACAATTCGAACTGCATTCAAAGATTCTTAAATATCCGTCTGAACCGGGAATCGAACTCGCTAAATGTGAAAAAAAAACTGTATTTTTACTATACTGATCGAAAGCCTTAATTTTCTTTTAAATAACATAGCATCTTAAATGAAGGGAAGACTATGAAATTCAACATTTAATTTGAAATTTTGAATATTTTTTCATACAGTTCATTTTAATATACTTTTTAAACTTGTACTTATAACACCACACACTCAATTAATACGATCGAGCCAGTTCCATACTTACATAAACATATACAAGCGCAACCAGACTACCGTCGACGAATTTAAAATGTCCGGGAAAACGACATAGTTCATGTTACATTGCATGATTTTTTATGTGTAATTAAAAAAAATATAAAACTAATAAAATAAATAACACAAGCGCAATTAAAGCATCGACTATATAACGAGAAATAGAGACGAAATAAGGTCCATCCATCCCTGGCAACTCATCAGGCAAATGGGCCATATATCACTTTTGAATATCAACTCTCGTTTGCGCTGAAACCACAGATTACAAAACTGAAATAGTGCAGCGCCAACAACTGACCTGTATGCACATCTCCGTATTTTCCAAAAATATTCTGTATTTATAGTAATAAAGATAATATCTTTAACAATGGGGACCGTTCCATCCATTCGAGGGTGTGGGAAAAACAGCAAAACATCTAATTACAAAACAAACGGAATCACATTTCATCGGTAATTAAATATGAAATATGTAATTTTGCAATTTTTGTTCATTATAGCAAAGCTTTAGTTAAACTGGTCGATATGATGCGAAACAATTGACGACACCCGTAAATTGTTTCGAATTCGGGGTGGTCAATCTGAGCGCAGTTGTCACTGTAATGATTTGGCAGAATAGTTTTCAAACAAATTAAGTGACATTTCGTCTCTACTTCTGGTCATATACTCGATGAATTAAAGTCACAGAACCACCACCAAAAATATACCCGACACGTGTTTCGTCTATGTACGAAGCATCCTCAGAGGTTGTATATACGATGCTCGGCCGATGATTATCGGCCCATTCTTCGGTCATTCCAAGAACGTCAAACAATCAACAAAATTAACTACTTGAAAAAATATTCAACACAAGGACAGCAACTTTTACGATTTAACCTTCACCGGGTTCGCGAAGTAGCAAATTAATCAACTTCCATTTTTATTAAAGGTTATTTCAGTTTAGCGCATGAACACTTTGATGAACACCTTAAGTTTTTTCAAATTATGTTTTGCAACTAGTAAGTACAACTAATGCGACAACCCTATGCTCCTAGCGATGTGTAGGCATTGACAACTATTAGTAAGTGTAAATCGGTAAAACAAAAACAGTTAGTCAAAGTCTTTATTCACCAAGTCAACACAGTAAGTTGCCTATAGGTAAGTCAAATTACAAATTCAGGTGGAAAGTAAAAAGAAGTACACCTGCCGTAACCTTAGTGGCACCGCCCCGGCTGGCCCTAATTATTTACTGCGTCCAGCGATACCGACGAAGTTGTTACACGACGACGTACTGCCGCCTTACCTATTTTTGCCGCCAAGCAGTAATGTGACCATTAATGCATTCCGGTTCTGACGGGTGCTAGGGAAATTACAGGCACATGGGACTTATCAACTTGTCTCAGAGCGATGGGCGCAGACGCAGTGCCCCTGAGATCTTTGCGATTCAAAGCTCTAAGCAACTGGACTTGTTCGTCCAGTTGCTTGGAGCCACTTGGTATCATAAAAAAAGAGATATGCAAAGAGCTTTTCTTTTTAATTGTATTTCGCCTCGTTGAAGCCTCTGGTGACCAGAAAGCTGGCAGTTACCAAGGAGTAAGCTCAGTCATTCAAAGCCCTGGCCCCAATCATCTATTGCATTCAGCGACGTTGCTATACATGTCACGGCTTTATTACTCCACAACGTCTGCCGATATTGTGGACTATATACGGGTGAAAGCCAAAGCTACCCTGAATTTCGAGCAGTTCGGGTCCCTCCACAATGTGAATTTTAATTCATTTGTAGTGAGAGTACCAACTCAACATCTATCGACATTCATGAAGGATGAGTTTTGGCCGATGGGTGTCATGTACCGACGTTTCCGAGGCCGGCTACCGGACACCCACGTTGCGTCACACGTTCTAATTCCCTGTTTTAACGTTTTCACAATCTGATTTTATTTGTTATCGGTTTATGTTTATTTCAAGAGTTATATGTATGTATATCTATCTTCGCTATGTTATCATTTTTTGTTTCTAATACGTCACCCTAAAACAGTTCCTCAAATGTCAGGTAGATGGACTGAATGACCGTTGAATCTGGCATCTGTTACACAGTAAAACCACATAACACACTTCATAAAATAACTTTATCACTTACAGCACCCGCTGCTGGGATTTAACCATCAATCTTCGTTTCAAACTTAATGGATAACTCTCGTGAGAACAATTAGATGAGATATTTCGGGGATTTTTGGATTTCCTATTGAATTTGTACAGTTTTATTACATATTAGGTAATTAAATTTATGTTGAATTGATATTCAATTATTTTTGTGGGTGTGGGTGTGGGTGTGGGTGTGGGTGTGGGTGTGGGTGTGAGTGTGAGTGAAAAAATAAAGGAAATAATCTAAGGGCCAGAGTACTACTGCGTTCCGGTTTTGAAGGGTAAGTGTGCTGGTGAAATGGTGAAACTACAGGCATATGAGACTTATCAACTTTATGTCTCATGGTGACAGGTACAGCGGCAATGTCCTTCAGATTTAAAGCTTTATTTGTCGCTTATCTGGAGCACGAATTGGTCATCTCGTCACTTGAGATCGTACCAAAAAAACAATATCCCTATAGTTAAGGCGTCGCAATACAAAACTTATCCGATTACTAAGAGGGCAGTAATGAGCTTACTGCGAGTTGACTAGTCGTGTAGAATAACAAACAGTTTGACCTTGAACAAGTTTTGCCCCTGATTTTGTTTGAACTTGCGTTTATTAACTCACTAACTTCTTCTGCTTTGTTTGAACTCTAGTAAGCCTTTGGGAAAACAATACTCGGGTTCCCGGCTGTTCGTAAATGCCAAAAGAAACAATATTGATTTTTATAATAAACATACTTTGGATATGAAAATATTTTCTTTCTAGGATCTAAATCGAATCGAAAATACAAGGTCGATCCCAAAAAATCCAACCTTCGCCCGTTATTCCACGCTGGGTCTACGAGATTAATCATCATCCAGATCGTTCAAAGCAAAACATAAGACGATGCGACCCATCGTCACAAGATTATTCCATTTCGCCAACCTCCGTACAGTCCCAATGCAGCCCTCTGGATTCTTTGGCTGTTTTCAAGATTAAAAATTCGACTCAAACGGCGTCGGTTTGACTACACAGAGACGATAAAAAAATGTGATGAGTGTACAGAAGGTTATTCCGAAAACTGACTTCCAAAAATGCTTCGGGATTTGGGAGCACCGGTGGGAGCGTGTTGTTCAGTCGAATAGAGTTACTACTTTCTATTTTGTGGCTTCTGGTTGACACAGGAGTTACCCAAATAGTATACTGCAGTGTCTACCGCTCGCACAGTGGAGATCAAGATACAACCAAACTGTTCCAACATCTGAGCGAGACGTCTGATGAGGCTCAGCTCAAGTATCCAGCGGCGCAACTAGTCATTCTGGGAAATTTTAATGCACACCATCAAGAATGATTGTTCCCATACCAGATGACCGATCATGCTGGGATAGAGACGCGAAAACTTGCGTTATCGCTAAGCCTTTCCCAGCTTGTCAGTGGCGCCACAAGGATCCTAGATGTTGAGTCTCATACGGCTAAAGACCGATACTCGGTGGTTGTGGATGCACCATTGGGTACCTCTGACCACTGTCTGGTAAAAGCTGTATCCGTATACTCCCCACCCGATCAGGACCCCAGTGGTACGAGACGTGTCTGGCGATACAGCGATATGCTGTAGTTGAGGTCTTGCGATTGGGGATAGAGTATTATATACCATGCCTCGATGTACCCAATGGACCCCAAGCTCGTTCATGGTTTAACGCTGACTGTAGTCGTGCTGAAGCACAAAAACATTCTGCTTACCAAGCTTGGGCAGATGCTCGACTATGAAAAGCTCCGAATACTCGGAATCTGAAGAAAGCCTTTAATAAAGCCGTCAAGAAGAGCAAAAGTGTGTTACGCAGGGCCAAGTTCGACCATGTGCGCCGCATAGGGGCCAAGCTTGCCTCTTTTCCAGCAGGCAGCAAGTCCTTTTGGTCCCTGGTCGGACAAAAGCGGTCGAAAAAAACTTTAGTAGCCACTCATTACCATCTCTGCTGACGCCAGACGGCTCGCTGCAGGATACCTACCACCTTCTTTACCTCAGACTGGATGCACTAGGCGCCAGTTTGTATACGCCAAAAAGAGTTACTCAGTACCCTGCGAAGTCTAGACGTGCATAAAGCTAGCGGGCCAGATGGAATTCCAGCAATAGTCCTGCGTAACTGTGCACCTGAGTTGTCTCCTATTCTCACACGCCTGTATCGCCTCTAGCTTGAGACTGGTGTAGTTCAGGTCATGGAAGCTTGCAAATGTGCAACCAATGCCTAAAAAAGGAAGCGGAGCTGACCCTGTCAACTATAGACCTATCTCAGTCACTTCCATACTCTGCAAGACTATGGAACTTGTACTTAACAACCGTCTCCTGTCGTACCTTGAAGACAACGATCTCCTCAGTGATCGCCAGTACGGATTCCGAAGAGGGCGATCTACTGGGGATCTTTTTGTGCATGCCTCTCACTTATGGAACGAGGCTATAGAAGAGCATAGCGAAGCCATTGCACTGTCTTTAGACATTTCTAAGGCCTTTGACAGGTTCTGGCACGCAAGCCTTTTAAGCAAGCTTCCCTCTTATGGGCTTCCCATTGACCTTTGCAATTTGATTTCAGATTTCTTGAGTGAACGTTCGATTCGAAAGGTCTTAGAAGGCTTCTCTTCCGAACATAGGGCTTCTCTTCCGATAGATGATAGATAGACGGAGTTCCTCAAGGTTCTGTACTGTCCGCAACCCTCTTTCTGCTGCATATATGTATACGATATGTTGATTTCACCTTATGGTACTTTGGGTATACTGATGACAGCACAGTTGTGGACAGGTGCTTGACCAAGATGCAAGTGTCAGTGGAGAAGAAATCCAGTCTTGTCGAGAGTCCATGGTTAGTCGTTTGAATTTGACACTTAAGGCTGTCTCCGATTGGGACGATGCCAATCTTGTCAAATTTAATGCTACCACAACGCAGGCATGTCTTTTCCCCACTAAACGAAGTCCCATTCACCTGACTCCGACTTTTCGTGATATATTTATACCTATAGCCGACCTTCTTCACCTACTTGGAATGGACCTGTCGTCCATTCTGAACTTCGGCAGTTACATTGAATCCATAGCCTAAAATGCAGGCAAGAAGCTTGGCATCCTTTCCAAGGTGAGGCGATACTTCACTGACCTTAACTTTGGCCATTGCTTGCGCTTTGTTCTCCAGGATATATCCGGCAGACCAATGTTCCTTTTTACACATATTGAAACATTACTCATATTTTGCATTACTTATGCTTTTTCTAACCGGCTTAAGCCGATTCCAAGAATATTGAAAATAGCAACCCTGCGAAGGCGCTCCACACAAGATTCTATTCCAAATATTACCTAACTCGATAAAAATCAGTAGGACAAAGTCTCGAAACTAATATAGAAGGTCGTAGTTTGTTAGTTTCCCGTTAAACCACAAAGTTTCAACATTACTGAAGCCCGAAGGCTCGTAAATTTCGATTAAGAGATTTTGTGCAAATTTTCCAAGACTACATTATATTTTCGACAGGTTCTGAATAACTGAACTTTTAAAATTTATAAATAAATGTTGCAACTCCATCTCAACTGATGGTGAACGACAATGAGGTCGACGATAGAACATGCACACTAAAATGCCCTTTTTTGTGACATGAAGTTACGGAACGAGTAACTAATGTACCTGGTGGTAGGCGACATGCCTAACCATACCTCAGCGCAGCGCCACTCAGAGCTTTAAATTGCAAAGATTTGAAAGGCACTGCCAGTATACCCGTCACTCGACCTAAGTCATATTTTTTTTTATTTTTTTTACAACAAAATAAGTGCGCAAGGGAGAGTCGCTATAATCAAAACCAATTAGACAAATATGGGACTGTCCCGGTATGAAGTAACGCCTCACCTCGGAAAGGATGCCAAGCATCTCGGCTGCATTTTTGGCCATGGATTCTATGTAACTGTCGAAGATCAAATTGGACGACAGGCCATTCCAAGTAGCTGAAGACGGTTGGCTATCGTTATGTGCACACCTATCCTATATATGTCCCATGTGCCTGTAATTTCACCAGCACCCTTAACCTTCCAAACCGGAACGCAGTAATGCTCACATTACTGCTTGGTGGCAAAAATAAGTAAGGTGGCAGTACTTCCCTGGACGAACTCTTTCACAATGAACTCTACTGCTAGAACCTACATATTAAGAAAGCGTGTGTTAATACTTATTCGTATAGACCTAAATGAGGTTTGTCGTCCGATGGCGTTCCCCAAGGTACAAATCGCGGACAATATTGTGTTTGAACCAATTTTGCGTCTATTATTGAGTTTATTTATGACTTGGCTTTCTTGAGTCGGTTTCTGTTTACACCCTTGGAAAAATTTCGTTTCTTATAACCATTCTATAAAGATAAATACGTGACTCAGTGTCAGTGCAATGTAGTCATATGTGACCATCTTAGAGGTTGGAAAAAAATAAAAAGGAGCTGCCCTAACTACAGAATCAACTTGCATATAACCAAAATTTGAAAGTTGCAAATGGCTGATTTCTTTAGTGTTGTACCATAATCTATCGATAATTTAATCTCGATAATAGTATATTATTATAAATGTCAACACATATATTTAAACTTTATTTTAAATTTATTTTCAAGATTACAACTGGCAAATTATTTAGTAAAAGTCACCAAACTGCTGTGCAGTTTGTTGGCGACATGCGCATTCTTACTTAATTATACCTACTTTACTGGTATATATCATTACATAGTATTAATTGTACTTACTAAATAAAATATACAAATTACTTTAAGAGGTACGCCTTTAACCTACATTTTAGTACATATTTACATATCGTCTTTTAACTAACTGTCAAATACAAGTCTAGTCAGGTTTCTGCGGATTCTAGTATTCACTTTACTGGCTTTCTTGTTCTCAGGAACTGAGAATAACTAGTAAATGAGTCTTGTTTAATCTAAATTGAACATAAAATTATTTACCAATAAACCTAATGATGGAATAGCATTGTCATGTAATCTAGTTACATTCTAAGTTCTGTTAAAATTTGACTCTTCAAAAAGCGAACAAATGAAGATGGTCTTTGATCCAACGTTTATATTCGGCAGTCCTATGATTTCCAACCATTCTTTCTTCCTTTTTCATTTGTAGGCAAACTTGAAATAATAAAAAAATAATAAAACAATAAAAACCTCGTAGTGAAATGTTTTAATAACAGAATATCGATAAATATCGCTATGAATATCGCTTACAAGATCAACACTATCTCAAAATAATCGTTAACAACAATCATCAATATATACAAACAAACAGGCAATCTAAAGTAAAATTTGGCAAGATTTATAAGTAAACTACTTAAATAAGTATAATTACATGAAATATTTGGGCTATTGTGTGATTTATAGACAAAAAAATAACACATGCTTGTGCAATGTAACATTCGATTGATTTGCACTTTTTCTAAAGCCACATCCCTTAATGCTGCAGTGTCGCATTTTTATTAATACCTAATTATTCTCACTGTCAATATTTTTATCCATTTTATTACAATACATGCGAATAATTCAATAAAACACTTGGAAAAACATTTGTTTTGACATTTGATGTACTTTCCTTTGACAACCGTATCATGTACCTCATGTACTGCGAAATGGACACGGTTGGCATTTAAGATGACGTTACGTATTTTCGATTCCCGTGTTTGACACACACCAATGTAATGCTATCTCTTTTGGCTGAAGACGGCACGTAATAGTTAAACAAAGACAATAACATGTTTATGTTTTCGCTGTCGTAATGCATCATATACATATAACGTCTGATTTATATATGTCAACGTAACATGTCCTTTGGTTTCCATAGTGATCATACATCATAAATGCTTTTATCACATGAAGGCTAATGCACATGCAGGATTTAGTGACAGCACAGCACCTTGTGTTCGTCCAGGGAAGTACTGCCACCTTACCTATTTCTGCCGCCAAATAGTAACGCGAGCATTACCTACTGCGTTCCGGATTTGAAGGGTAAGGGTCCTGTTGAAATTACAGGCACAAGGGACTTGTCAACTTATGTCTACTAGGGTGACAGGCGTAGTGCCAGTGCCCCTCAGATTTAGTGACAGCACAGCACCTTGTGTTCGTCCAGGGAAGTACTGCCACCTTACCTATTTCTGCCGCCAAATAGTAATGCGAGCATTACCTACTGCGTTCCGGATTTGAAGGGTAAGGGTCCTGTTGAAATTACAGGCACAAGGGACTTGTCAACTTATGTCTACTAGGGTGACAGGCGTAGTGCCAGTGCCCCTCAGATTTTTGCGATTTAAAGCTCTGAATCGCACTGCAACTGTTATGGATAGGCGTGTAGCTTTTTTGGGATTTTATTTTAAACACCACATATTTATTAGCCTTATTCCATATTTTAACCATCTGCATCTGGACTTTGTCTGCAGCTATTAAAAGCTGCAGTCGTTTTCACTAGAAGGTAAATATGGTGGCTGAAACTGTTATGAACAGGCGTGTAGCTTATCACCAGGGGCACGACTTGTACATCCCATCATCTGTTATTATCAATAGTCGAAAAGAGGTGTTTCACATATACAGATACATATAGATATAGCAGCTACAAAGAGCGACACAGAGTTGTTAAAACCACCAAATATTAATTACTTAATTACGTTTTCCGATACGATGAAAGAAACTCCTCTCTTTATTCTATTTATGACGATAAATAGCCATACATGGGTAAGGCCGTCAAAAATGGCATCACGTCATGTTTTAGCGCGCAGCAGTATGTCCTAAAATTCCCCTCGTAAATAAAATTTTTAATTATGGTTTTTTTTAAGTTCTACTAGCAAACGTGGCCGTTCCGTCAATGTGACCGTCAATATGCGGTAAGATAAGATAAGATAAATTTATTTCAATATGACTTAATCTAATACAATTCTAATGAAAACAATGTAATTGAAGATAAAATATTAAAATAAACAGTAATAAACAAAACAAAAAAAAATCTAAATTATATAAAATAATCATGGTAAAATTAAACATTTTAATCTTAGTGCCTAATAGTGCAATTGCGATGCCTAAACTAAGCACATATGTATCTGTATTTTAGGCAAAATAGTGCATTTTTCATAACAAAGCTTAAAAAATATAAAGATTTTATAAATTTAACAAATAAAAGATAAGTAGTTATAAGTAGTTATAATTTATAAAAGATACGTAGTTAAACATTACTTATTATATAAATATAAATTATGAAATAACTTCCAACAAGTCCTCGGTATCATTGTAGGTTTTACTCTTAAGCCAAAATTTGACGGTCTTTTTACATTCAGTTTTATTCATATGAAAATAATGCAAAGTAGATTTTATTTTAAACTATAGGAATGTGCCAAGGAAGCAGAAGAATCTATGTGAGTGTGCTGTGCGGAGTTGTGTACGAGATGAAAAGGGATCGTGTCGTTTTTGCTTAGTTACAGTCATGTAATCATATGGAGTAATTGAGTGCTTTTTCAAAATTATTTGCAGGATAAACAGTTGCCGAACAGATAGAACATCGCACGCGGTATCTAAAGCTAGGGAGAGGCTAAGAGTGATCATTTTCGGTCAGTAGTTTTGTCCTATTACGCAGTAAAACCATTTATGGAAATCCAGAATTCGAAATAGTAATTAATTAATATTTGGTGGTTTTAACAACTCTATGTCACTCCTTGTAGCTATTTCTATGCATGTATCTATATATATGGAACACCTGATTCCGACCATTGGTTATAATTAACACAAACATCGAACATAGGTTTCTCGCAGGTAAAGTAGCACATATGTTGGTAGGACAATAAGCATATAGATAAATTCGTAGTAGAGTCAACCCATGAATTCTCATACAGGTCTGTTTAAGCCTCGTGTAAATTTTATTGCATTACACCCTTGGGAAGTTGTTTCATCCGTTAGTACGACCAAAATTTGAAAAATTCATCTGTAAGGGTAGCAAATTAGGGGATGAATATGGTTTATTGGACTTCATGCACTTTCCGGTAAACTAAACAAACAAACTTTTGAGGTTTACTTTTTTACAAAAAACTTGCAATCATGTTCTATATTTTTGGGTAGCAAACACACACACACACACACGTTAATGCACACATTACATATTGAACATTTTTTGTTGTTTTCTATTTTAAATACCATTCTATCTTATTTAACTAACCCATTGATTTGTTATAAATTCTTAGTTTTAAGCTTATGGAAGAACCTGATCGATCGAGCTATCATTGTTGAACCAAATTGAGAAATATTTTTAATGTGTATTTAGTTATTACTTTAATATAGCGGCACAGCTACGACAGGACAGAACTTCTGCTGCGTCCGGTCATACCGACGACGACCTTGTACCTGTCGCGACTGCATTACTACTCCGCGAAGCCTAAAGAGATAGTGGAGTACATCAGACTAAAAGCAGGGTGTATTTGCCCTGAGAGTCGAGCGGTTGGAGTCTCGCCACAAAGTAAATTTTCATTCTGACATTGCGCCACACAACGCCGACAAGCGCACTTCGTGTAGATTAAGCGAGCAATAATTTTAACATTCTATACATGTTCTGTTGATCGGGATCTTTTCAATACGAGTGTGATTTGTGCGAGGAGAGCACTGAGTGGGCATTTCTTTGACTCATAGTGAGGCTTGCAACTCTGCCGTCCACTAACCAAACGCGTGAAGTGCCAAATGGTCAAATATCCGTTTTAAATAGAAAAACATAGACCACGAAATTATCTTTTAAAAACAATTAAAATTATTAATACAAAGATCGAACACTCAGAAAAAAGCCCTTCTATCCGGTCGGATTCGAACCGACGTCTTCTTGCATACCGTGCCAGACGCTATACCAACTAAGCCACGGAACGAACCAATGGACCTCACGAATTTTTCTATGTGCTTGCGTCGTGTCTTTGTACTTGGTCTTTCAACGACTTTTTAGTCGTAGCGCCATCTATGAGAAATCTATTGCAGATTTATCACCCAGTTAGTACCTTTACAGCTACCAGTCCTGGCGAGAGATGTCGCTATTCACTTTTCGATTTTTTCTGAGTGTTCGATCTTTGTATTAATAATTATAACAAACTAGTGAAGTAATTTCACAAAAAATAATTGAATATCAATTCAATAAAAATTTAATTAATACAGTTAAAATTAGTTAATGTGTTCGACTTAACGGAACCTACGCTAACGATGCATAGATGCATGCATACGCAAACTGGGTTACGGTCTTTTATGATATCTCAAAAAATTATTTTCTTAGTTAGTGGACGGCAGAACTGAGATTGTATTATATTTTTATGTTTTACGTAATAAGTTATGTTTTATGCGATAGGTTTTTATATATTTTTCATTACTTTATTATACTAGCCCAGTATGTCAGTCGCAGGACAAGGACTTGAACAGGTCTGCAAATACAAATAACTCGGCAAATGGCTAACTGAAGACTGGGACAGTGAAACTGAAATTAAAACCAGCATTGAAGTTGCCAGGAGTACTAAGGAGTAGTAAGTTGTAGGAGTAGAAAGTATTATGCTAAGTATTATTGCCAGGAGTACTAAGGAGTAGTAAGTTGTAGGAGTAGAAAGTATTATGCTGCTGTTGTCTTAAGATTGCATCTAGCCTATGCTTCTGTACGGATGTGAGGCCTGGACCATAAAAGAGCTGCGACTAGTTAGACGGAAACATAAACTTTTGCAGACCATCAAATAGCGAAAAGTTACATATCTGGGTCATGTACTTAGGCATGACGATATGAGCTTCTGCAAACTGATAATGACGGAAAAATTCGCTGGTAAAAAAGGAAAGCTGGTCGAAGGAAAAAATCGTAGCTGAGGAACATACGAGAGTGGACTGGGATAGCGAGTGCCGCCCAACTGTTCAGCCTCGCCAGAAATAAAGATAAATATGCTGAGCTGACTTGCAGCCTTCACTAGTTGGAGAGGCACTACATGAAGACGAAGATTATATTTATATTTGTGAGGATCTGTAATTAGCTCTCAGCTGTTACTATTATTATATAAGTTACTTTAAAGCTGTTGGTCTTCCTTTAATATAAATATAACAAATAATACAAGAAAATAAGATTACTTATATAGTTTTTATATTACATTATGTGTATGTTAGTCCTTAAGGTATATATTCATGGTCATGTTGCCTGATTTAAATATATTTATATAAATAATAGTTAATTGTTATGCAAAACTTCAAAGTTGTTATTTGACGCGAGTCCTTATATTGAAAACTAAGCAAGCGAAGGTAGCTAAGATTGAATTCAAAAATAGATTCCTGAACGTAGCTAAGGTTTTAAGGCACGAGACGCAAAACAATTTTGCTGCCGAGCAAAACACACAACTTTTCACCTCACTACCACTACACATAAATAAGTGATGTACAACAAATCGCGTAGTTGAACGTGTTATCTATTATCTTTTTCTTTTTCACCACAGTCCGTCGTGAAGTTCGAATTTCAAAAACCTTTTCCACGCTAGCGTGCAAAAAACGCTTTTGCGCTCAGATTTCTAATGAGAAAGAAAGCCTATCCGAGCTAGTGAAGTGAAAAATAAATAGTACTAAATATAACAGGTAATTATTACAATGGGTGGCAAAACAGGTTTAATGAGTGACCTAATTTTCTTGACCTCTGCAAAAGGGTTGTTTACGATCCCATGGAGAGAGACGTGTTCTCTGTTATTACATATTTAATTGCAGATTTAACCTCCTTGGACCAGGCAAACAATAACGCGAAAAGCGCTGAACACTCAATATACATTAAATGTATTAAATATAATTACACGCTTTAGACTCAAGCGAGTATCAATTCCGTACGAAAAAGGATATTTTAAAGTATTTTTCAAAATATCCTTTGCTTATATATGAAATAGCGCTAAATTTGAATGCTATTGTATTCATTATAACGTACACTTAGAAGTAATGTCAGCATTACCACGTTCAGGTTTTGAACGGTAAAGGTGCTGGTGAAATTACTGGCACATGGGACTTGTCAACTTATGTCTCAGGGTGACAGGCGCAGGGGCAACGCCGCTCAGATCTTTGTGATTTAAAGCTCTGAGTGGCACTGCAACTGTTATGGACAGGCGTGTCGCGCACTACCAGGC
>NW_020653855.1:5086837-5093431 GCF_003589595.1 Hyposmocoma kahamanoa
TTAGTTTGTGCTCTGTAGCTGTGCCAAATAAATAAAATAAAATAAAAATAAAATAAAATACTAATACCATTAGTTCATTATGTTACCTAATAATAATATCTCATTTTTATTATACTGAAGGTTTGTTTACATCAGTTATACTAAGGTGCATACCCCTTATTGACTATATTCAATGAGTAATTATATCCTTAAAATTATAACAAATGTTGTTAAGCCAAGTGAAAATAGATTATTTGTTGTTATATCTTTTATTACACACCTAATAAATATGTTCGATAAGAACGAACCGTGTAATAGAAACTTCAAAATCTATCGATTTTCTTAGACGACGCGACGTTACTTCGAAATCATGAAAATATACGAGAATCAGTCCCTGGTTCATTTGCGTAAAATGCTTAATTAAAATAAATATTCCTCAGCGAGTCCTCGAATAATTCTGCAAAAAACTCATGTTGAAATATCGTGTAATTTTTAAATTAATGCCGCATTTACACAATCGCTTTCGCCCATCTCCGCATTCGAAGGAAAACGAGAAATTTTTCATTTTTTTCTGTAGAATCTTTAATACTGGCTCCACACTAAAGTTAATGTGTAACACCCATTGTCGCAATAATTGAGGCATAGAAATACTGCCTAAAATGTAACGTGAAATAGAGTCGCTACACTAGGATTTTACAGACTAAAGCCAATAATTTGTGCGTTGAAAATATATGAAGCTGCTGCGTTATGTTATTGCATTTGACCGAAGCAAAACCAATGTTATATTATAATTCAGTTTTTCATGATTCAGTTTAAAACAATCAGAGAAACTAGAGTCCTTTTTTATTTGAGCACTCCATACTTGAATCGTCGTCGAACGACGCGTGCAATCCTGTTGCGACCATGCTGCACACTAAATAATGTCAGTGTGGCCACTACACGAATTAAATAACGCGGTATGTCTCTTTCACGGGCCAAAAAGACCGCCACCTGAGCTATCGTCCAATGCATAATAAGTTATGGTATATTATTCGCTGGTAGACTCGCTTTTCAGCCATAGATTAAATATATATGGTTCGGACCTTTACTAGTTATCTAAAAAAATCAGAAACTTACTAATTTGGCTCAACTAGGGTCAATGAAAGGCCAAGCAAATAGAAATTAAGAGCAGGTATATGATAATGATAATTCTCGCTTCTGTAATGTGTAAATGTAGTATAATTATATGAAGTAAGCCTGTTTTAGACCCTTGTCTCTTCCACTAGCTGCCACTGACACAAAAGGTATTTCAGAACAAGCCGATTCTCAGAATTAATTTAAGTTACATGTTCGCATGTAGAGTTAACAGAAACAACAAATATCATTTCTACGATCAAAGTAAGCTTCTTAGGCTACTCTATTCTCAAAGGAGTGGGAATTCACCTGTAGTGGGACGTCTTGAGTATACACAATTCTGAATAGTACACACATGGGATATCTATTCATTCAAAGTAGTAGTAATTAGTACATATTTAAAAATGTATATAATACATATATAATATAAAGTATTGAATCTCGAAAATATTAAATAAGAAGTATAAATATAAAAATTATTTTAACAACATTTTAAAAATTTTCAATTAAAATTCATTTACAATTAAAAACAGTAAACTGTCGCTGTAAAGATAACAAATCGAAGGTTGTTATAACTTTTAACAGCGACGCAAACGCCATGCAGTGGCGATGCAGGAGCTACTCGTCCACCTTCACACACACGTACGATTTTAAACAGCTATGCAAACGCGCGATTGCGTCACTACACTTGTGATTTGATGTGAGTTTGAGATGCAGCCGCGCGTTTGTATCGATGCAGCCGCGCGTTTGTATCGATGCAGTTGCGCGTTTGCATCGATGCAATAGACTATAAATCCCAAGTCGCCGTGTTGAACCACTCTTAGATTTGTTACTTTGCAATAAATTGAATAGATAGCATTTCTTTGAATTTATTCTCAAAACTACGTATCGTTATTTTTACTTAAAAATATTAAAAGTACAGACTCAACTTCTTTGCGATTTTATTACCTCTATATGTTATTGTAAGAGCAACAACCTTGTCAAATATGTAATAGCTGCCATCTGTTGGCCTTGTCTGATCTATTGATCAGCGTTAGGTGTCGATACCACCGTAGAAAGAATTCAAATTTTTCCGTACTAATACGGTTCATTTTGCCTGGGTCGAGCGTCCGTAACACTGGCTTTGTTTCAGAATTTAATTTATTGCAAAACAAAGTTTAAACTATTTGAAAAATGTATATCGTGTAGTATGCGTGCTCTATTTAGTTGATATAAAGAAAATCATTGGTATGCGCATAGTGCCTATTGACTACAGCGGTTTCCTTATAGAATTTCGAGGTAAGTTTTCTATCGTGAAAATTTGTAGGAATAGTTTTTTCACACCGTGTATCCTCAATTTCACCATGTATTTTTCCAAAATAATTGATTCAATACTTTCACAGTTATCCGGAATCAACCAAAGTAATTTGTGGTAGTAACTAGACTCTAAATTGAGGAACTTAGTAAACAATTATCATTAATCGCAGGTTTTTTTTTATCACAATCTACGTCTTTTTATATCCCAATATTTCAGAGCTCC
Organism: Hyposmocoma kahamanoa; assembly: GCF_003589595.1. Lineage (NCBI taxonomy): Eukaryota > Metazoa > Arthropoda > Insecta > Lepidoptera > Cosmopterigidae > Hyposmocoma > Hyposmocoma kahamanoa. The sequence continues at coordinate 5,089,449 of NW_020653855.1, forward strand.
AAGGTCACTGGTTGACTGGCACGCGGCAGTTGACTGCTTGAAGACATTTGTCTACCCTCTTTTATTGTCGACGACTTACTTTATCTCGATTTCTCGCGGCGTTACCATTGTCACTCACTTTTTTCCGACACCAGCCCATACCATAGTATAATAAGACGAGTAATATAAAGCCCGCAACACATGTTGGCCAAGCCTAGGCCAATGCGAGCGTAGACAAATTGGTACACGACTAGTGCTACCATCTAGATCTTAAGAATCAAAATAGGCGCCCGAATAAGCGGAGTTACGAGTGGAACAGTTCTTTGTATGAGATTGGGAATCTGTACTAGTATAGTATTTTAAATAATATATGGTACAGTTGTGTTGTAAATTGTGGTTGTACTGAAAATCGGGCGTCTTCATTCGATTAGGTTTCAATTGAATAATTAACTTTTTTAAGTTCTCAATTCGTCAATCAATCAACCAGCCTATTGCAGTCCACTGCTGGGCATAAGCCTCCCCAAGTGTACGCCATAGTGCCCGATCACCCATTTTCCGCATCCAAGCCCTACCCGCGACCTTCTTCAGATCGTCGGGACCTCCTACATTACGTTTGACGAGACGTGGTCTCCACTCGCAAGCCCGTCTACTTCATCGCTCATCGGTTCTGCGACAGATGTGGCCAGCTCACTGCCACTTCAGCTTGCTATATTTCTGGACAATGTTTACAAGTTTAGTCTTATACCGGATAACTTCGTTCCGGACTTTGTCCCGTCGAGATACCCAGCATAGACCTTTCCATAGCTCGATGAGCGACGTGTAGTCTGTGAGCCAGTTTGACCGTCATACTCCACGTCTCGGCTCCGTAAGTCATGACCGGTAGGACGCATTAATTGTAAACCCTGGAGTGGTGACGAGAAGACATGACGCAGTATTTCTTATGTGTATATATTATGCAATTACTCTAACATTTATTATTTCCATGATTTGTAAGATATATATATATACCTCAATAGTGATATAAATTTGAAGAAAATATTTCACCTGCAAGGGTGTCAAATTAAGGGATGAATCCGGGCTATTAATTTCACCCAGTAGTTTTAGTAGCTCATTGTGAATGGGTTCGTCCAGTGAAGTACTGCCAACTTATCTGTTTCTGTCGCCAATGCGCTTCGGTTTCAAAGGGTAAGGATACTGGTTAAATTACAGATATTATATTTACTAGGGAAACCCTGTATCGCGAGTGCCATGGATACACACATATAGAACTACAAATTACACCCAAACTCACGAGAGAAATAAAAGTAGATCATACAAATATTTCTCCCGGCACAGGAATCGAACGTTTGGCCATGGAGGCAATTAAATGTATGGCCAACATTTATACTCTCATGAGTGTAATTTGTGGTTGTCTATGTATGTGTCCATGGCACCCGCGACACAGGGTTTTCCTAGTGCGGGGCTATGAGTGTGTTGCGTTATTATTATCTATTTTAGGCTCTCGCCTTTCTCAAGGCCTAAAAGATTAATTTTAAATTTTTAAATGGCAGAGGCGGTATTTCCCGACAATGGCACAGTCGGCCGGAGTCAGAGACTCAGGTTCAAGAACCGGCGAACAATACGTGCCTTATCGAGCAGGACCGCCTTCTGCCTTTGTGCTGGAAGCGACAAAATCCCACATGTCGGTGATCTCGTGCGCCAGGTCGAGATACTTCCGTCATTTCTCGGTTTCAGTAAATAAAAAATTCATAAAATGTTTTAAAAAACATTCATACATTGCCTAAAGGAGTTCGGTATTGGAGGTATTGTACACAATGACTGAATTATATATTTTACCGTTATACTATAACACACTTTTTTGAAAAACTGTGAATTATGACTTTTCACATTCCGAGAGTTGAACTGGTGTCCTTTTTATTAATAATAACCTTTAAATTATTCAGTTATATTGTTTAAAAATCGGTCTTTGTTCGATAGTCACAAAACGTATTTATGCGTTACTTAGATACCTTACAAAACCTAAGAATGGAAGTAACAAATTTTATTGTCGTAGTTCGTAGCTATTGGCTACGATGCTACGTCGTAGAGGGAGGCTCGTAGCAAATAATGGGTGGAAAGATAAAACCACCGCTACACTTGTTATGCAGAGGTTTCTTATTGTATTTCTTAACCGCCTTTGCAAGGAGAAGTTCTCAAATTGTTTATTATCCTTAGGCAAATTGAAAATAAATTGACGGCTGTAAAAGAATTTCAATAACACTTGACACAATTAAGTACATTATAATTCAGCAGTTCAGAACACAACAAATTACACGCAAACTCACGAGAGAAATAAATGTAGGACATACAAATATTTCTCCAGACCCGTGAATCAAACCCGGGACCTCTACGGGGCAGACCAGCATGGCAACCATTACACCATTAGGCAGTTAATACTCGACTTATGATAGAAATCTATTAGTACGTGTCGGTGCCCTCACTTAGGTAGCATTTGCACAGCACTTAGTACAAATAGTGGATACATAAGTGAGAGCTCCGACTGTATCATTAATGAATATAATATAATATAAGACAAGCTCAGGCTGAGTTATCTTTCAGCGCACGTTGCGCAATTATCTTTTTGACAATCTTCTAGATTAACACTCTGCATAATATTGCTGTGGGTACTTACATATATATCATTAATTAATGCTGTATTATGTTTATTTTATACTGTATAAATGAACCATAAAATTTAGGCTTATGATATTTTTTATTCTGTTTTAAGTGTAGCACCAACCTTTTGTTTTTATTTACTGTTTGGGCCAGTAGTTGACTGGTAGAGAATGCCTTATGGCATTAAGTTCTTCATTTGTACATAAAAGATTAAATAAATAAATAATCAACCAGTTTTTTTAATAAGCCTTTTGTACTGGATTTTTTAATTCAAGTTCTTTTACGAATGAGTTAAAACCCTTGAACGTGTTAGAGAATTTAAAAAAGCTAAGAAAAATGTGTTTTTAATGCATGAAAACATGGGGAAAAGTCTAACTCTACCATATCTGAACTAGATTTAAAAAGCAAGGTAAAAATATCAAGAATATACGAGCATTAAAAAGACTGCAACTAGATAAAACGAAAAAGATATGGCGGGAGCGTATTCTCGTAACTGGGGTACTAAAAAGTCTTTAGATTGGATACTAAAAATATATGATATTTTCTACTTACTCTCAGAAGTTAGGCGCGCTTACCTCGTCACTAGTAGCGTAGAATACTAAGAAAATAATATAGCCACAGCAGAACTCCTTGTAAAAGAGTTCTTCTACGGAAATAATGCCACCTTACCTACTTCTGCCGCCAAGCGGGGCTTATCAAAAATTATTTATTTGACAACAGAATTGTGCAGGTAGATTCATAATAAATAAGAAACGAAATACAATACTACAAATACAACTTGTTGCAGCGTGTATCGCGTAAAGAGAATTGGTCTTGATTCCTGCACTAGACTAAGCTTTTTATTTATAATATCAAGTGGCGGGACGAACAAGTCGTGTGTCTGATGGTACATATCTGTCCATAACACTTGCAGTGCCACTCAGAGCTCTAAATCTCCAAGATCTGAGGGGCACTGCCACTGCGCCCGTCACCCTGAGACGTAAGTAGACAAGTCTCATGTGCCTGTAATTTCACCAGCGTCCTTACCCTTCAAGACCGGAACACAGTAATGCTGACATTACTGCTTGGCGGCAGAAATATATAAGCTTTTAGGAGAGTATGTGGGCAGATGCACAAGTCTTATGAAAGCATAGAAATTTAGTTTTAGTCAAGTTGAGCGTTGGGAGATTGTTCCCAAGCCAGGCAACCTGCGACATACCACCTTCAAGCTGAACATAAGCACGTTTTCAGTTCGGGCCACCGTTGGTGATGGCAGTGTCATCTGTATAGCAAATAATGTCTTCATGGTTCAGGACTGAGTGAAAAATGTCGTTTATGTAATCAGTGAAAAGTGTGTTGGAGTTATGTCA
>NW_020653855.1:5093441-5098433 GCF_003589595.1 Hyposmocoma kahamanoa
GCTATGGACAGGTATGTCGCTTACCACCAGGTGCACGGCTTGTTCGTTCCGTCTCTTGGCATCATAAAAATAACTAAAATATTTAAAAACCAAAAACCCAACTGCAAAAACATTAACAGGAAAGAAAAAGATATATAAAAAAATGGACTGCATAATTGCTGAAAAGAGATAAAAAAGCTCTTTAATCTATAGGGTTTTGGGTGATAAAGAATGCACTATGCACTACGCATGCGACGTTTGTTCAGTAAGTCAATTGCTATTAATTATGGTTTGACATACTTAGGAACTTGTTCACTTAAAGAAAATATTAGTTGACACCCGATTTAAACAAATAATAAAAAATAAGTATTATAAGAAAATCCAAGTTATATTTAGATTATAATGTAGCGCACACACTTACCATAGCCCCGCACTACATTTAGTTAAAAAAATATAAAAAAGCACTAATGTTAAACCTTTCCTTCATTCATTCCATCTCGGTAGGTAGAAACCACAGCCCTCCACTTATTCTGATCGTAACACACATCTTTTGCCTCATCAACATGCTAGTAGTGAAGGGCCCTTTCTTTAGAGTGTCCTCAATATGGCTGTGGTAAATTCACTTCGACCAGCCCTTAACAACTTTTTTTTATTTCATGCCACGTAAGTATTATTGTTATAATAAAACATTTATGAATCCAGTGGCAGTTAAAAGCATTGACGTCACAATGACATCATTATATGCTAATACGAAATTAGCTGTGTTGAAGACTGTATTAGAAACAATAGATAAAAGGTAATTTGAATATATATAATAGATTTGCAATTCATAACCATTCACCAATTTATACATTCCACTGGTGGGTACAGGTCTCCTCACAGATGATGGTTTAGGCATAGTTCAACACGCGGTCCCAATGCGGATTGTGAACCTTCTTCGACAATTTTTTTTTTATAATATTAAGTGACGGGATGAACAAGTCGTGCGCCTGATGGTAAATTACACGCCGATTCATAGCAGTTACAGTGCCACTCAGAGCTTTAAACCGCAAATATCTGAGGGGCTCTGCCACTGCGCCGTCACCCTGAGACATAAGCTGACAAGTCCTATGTGCCTGTAATTTCACCAGCACCCTTACCCTCCAAAACCCAAGCACAGTAATGCTAACATTACCGCTTGGCGGCAGAAATAGGTAAGGTGGCAGTACTACCCTAGATGAACTCTATTACATGCATATTGCTGGTAAATTTCAAAGTACTTTTCCTAAATAAAAAAACTTAGAGATTCAGATAGGTTCAGTAGGCTCAGATTCGAAGTCACGGCCTCTACTTGAGCGGCAGTAAAGAAGCTTGATTTCAAATCTGTATGATTCGCAAAATTCTGCTAAAACCGATACATTTCTCAATTCAAATAATAAAAAATAAGTTCTTGCTTACCAAAAGATTCTTTTAATAAAGGATTCAACCTTCACAATAGAACCTTTTTATACTGACAATGAAGGCACAATGAGACCGAAACAATGAAAGAATAAAAGCTGTTATATCTAGAGAAATCTTTCTTTTGATTTCTTATCTTTGTTTATGTTATACATACATTAGTTATATAAGAAAACAGGTAACTATAAGAAAAACAAAAAATTATCATCACCAGGTGGGCACTGTTTACCCTTTGTTTAATAAAGCCACATATGATCATACGACAAAAGTGTTTTCATCACGTGTCAGTTTGTAACCGACTTAAAAAAAGGAAGAGCTTCTCAATTCGGGCCCATTTGAATTTGAAGAAAAAATTCCACGTATACAGTATATATATAAAAACGTATACAGTTCCCCATAAAAGAATAATTTAACTTAGTTTTAACTAGGGTCGAAATCAAGAAATCATTTTTTACCAGTACACGATTACCAGTTTCGACTTAGTTCTTCCTGATCACACACACACACACACATACAGTCAACCGTGACCATGGGATCTATAAAGGGCCCGAAACGTCGGTTTGTTTGAAAAAACAAATATGCGCGATTTAAATTCGGAAAAATAGTTTCATTTCCTATAATAATTTCCCTCTTATTTCTAAATATATTTGGCAAATAGGAAATTGTTTAGATATCTGTAGTAAACTTTGGAATAGAATTTTCACAAAATATAATATTTATGTATTTAATATATTCGTTTTCAAAATTTTTCGGCAGAGCAATTCTAAAGTTTTATCTAGCATTAAATCAGCCGCTATTGTTATTTGTTTCTCCTAACGTATATGTATTTAAAGCTTACACATTTAACGTGTTATTTATAGTTATTCTTATTCAGATCCATAGTTTTGATCCTAGAATCCTGAAATTGTTCAGAGAGGTCTCGACAAGGCATCGAGCCCGGGTTTTCCCGGTTCTGATGGTTACAAAGAAACCCGAGTTTGAATTTTAAAACCCGGGTTTTTCGAGTATATTACTTAATTTTTTATTGTTGTTTATTGTGTATAAACCCCTTCGAATACAATAATAAATGTAACAAAAAACACGCTTAGACAAATAATTACGTGTAAAGAAGCGTAGTTGCTACGTCTCCTCCCTACCAAACAACCAAGAAAACAAGCAATGCGTAAAATGGAGCGCGCTCTCTTACGCCATTTTGTTTTGTCGGTCCGCCCGCGCGATTTGTGGTACTAAAAAATGTTTTTTGAAGATATTACTAGCTTTTAAGTGCAATAACTGGTTGATACACTGACATAATTAATGTTCAAACTGATCTCTGGAAATCTGTGATTAAAATAAGGCTGCATTACTAGATTAGTACTTAGATAAATATAAAATGTCTTGTAATTTGGAAAGTCCTGTTTCATATATGATAATCCTCTCTCTCCTCATCCTTTGTTCCATTGCAGAAAATCAGTATAGGAACACAGTTAATTTTTCTTTTAATATAACAAATAGATGGAAAAGCTCGAAAAAACCCGGTCTACCTGGGTTTTGAGTATACTATGACCCGAAAACCAGGGTTTTCAACATTGGTCCGGGTTTCCATGCCCTATCTACAATATTACCCTTTTGAACATAAAATATTTGTGATTCAGAGTTTTAACTAAACTACTCATGGTTGTTACTTTTAAATGAAAGAAGGAACAACATTCAATTCGATAAAACTTTGACGACTCTATACTACAGATTACCGTAATAATTCAATGAAAGAAGAAATATGTACTAATTGTGATATCTTTAACTGCAGTGTCCCAGCATTTAAGAGGTCACTGCTAGCATTAATGTAAAGTGAATAGCATATTCTCATTCTCTCTATTTTTTATTTCTCTCGATTTTTTTTTTATGGTTGATTTAGTGTCTGTTTAAGTATATCTAAATGTTTTAAAATGAATGTTGAGCACAGTAATAATTGGGCACAGATATGCCTGTTGTATTAATTTTTAAGTGTTTTTATTTTCCTCACTTTCTGTATCTGATGTCTGTACATTGTGTCATAAATAAAAAATAAAAAATAAAAAAATAAAAATATCCCAAAAAATGTATTACCTTGAAATAATCGTCTTCGTTTTAGATATAAATATTTTTCAAATACTCTTACCTTATAATTAACTCATGCCGCGTTTTAGTTTTAATAACCTGTTCAACGAACGACGACGACTTGACGACTACAGCTTCGTGTGTAAATACTGAATACGACTGTGTTGCTCAACGTTTGGGGCCAAAAAGTTCAGAGATACTACCCTGCCTCCCGTGGCATGTCGCGTCTGAACGTCATAAAACCTTATTCATTATAAAGATCTCGATTTATTTTATGATTTGACCAACCCAGTATTTTAGAATTGGACAATTAAATCTGCCTACAATCACTTTTAGGATGCTATTGTGTCTCCTTCTGACACGAGTTCTGTTTTTTTCCGCATTATCGCTTGGAAGCCGTCTACATACGCCTCTGCCAACATGCCTGTTGCACTGCACAATCTTGGCAGTCCCAACAGCATCCTGAAAGCGTTATTATATTGAACTTATACATAAATCTTTCACGGGAAGTGAATAATTCGTTTTCGTTTTTAGGTAAGACACAATTAAGCTACTGCTCGTTAACTACGCTGACTTCACTGAGAAGAATAGCTCAAAGAAGGATAGCTCTTTTCAAATAAAGTAAATGCTATGGAATACAGTTTAAATCAACTTTGTGTGGAATCTAGAGCCTTATCGTCTTTCCATATATCTTTATCGAACACGTAGTCTTCAATTTTGTAATAAGACTTTTCAATCAAAATATTTTTATGTAGTTTTTAAACTTAGGAAATGATAATCTTAATATGTACTCCGGAATCTTATTGTAAAAACGTATACAGTTCCCCATAAAAGAGTTAAACGAAATCGTGGTACCATGAGTTTGGACTTAGTTCTAAGGTTAATATTATGGATATCTTCTTTCTTGTTGAAATTATGTATATTTTTACGGGCATATAAAATATTTGAGTATTATAACGTATACGCTTCTATAACAATATTCCGGTTGATATACAAAGTTTGCCATTCACGAGGTTTAAAACTATAGTGAAACAAAAATTTTATACCAAAGGACCAACTTGGAGGTAGTCTCGATCTCTGATGTTTGAAAAAATATATTGTAAATGTTGAATGTGTACAAATGTTATTCCCAAAAAGCAACCCCTAGAGTTTCTTACTCATTCTTATCAGGGGAACCTGCCTTACGTCGAGTTCAACCAATGTGACAATTTCAAGTGTAAATAATGCTTACGCTTACCTATAAAATAATAGTTATTTTTGATACACGACTCGAGACAAGTGAAAATGACAAATCCGCAAATGTATCAAACGACGTTCGAATACATTTGCGAGAAAACTACATTTAAAGTAAAATAAAACATTATTTATAAATAAACTCATTTTATCGAGTTCTTAGGTTTTCGCGATTGTTACACATAGGAAATGAAACTATTTTTCCGGATTTAAATCGCGTATATTTGTTTTTTCAAACAAACCGACGTTTCGGGCCCTTTACAGGTC
>NW_020653855.1:5098833-5110918 GCF_003589595.1 Hyposmocoma kahamanoa
GATTTCCGAGTGTTCGGTCTTTGTATTAATAATTATAACAAACTAGTGGAGTAATTTCACAAAAAATAATTGAATATCAATTCAATAAAAATTTAAAATTCTACGTCTCTTTTTAACATATGTAATGCCCTAGTATAACGCCATGATAACTAAAGTAATTTATTTTTATTCATATTTTAATAAATAAAAAAATAAGACAAAACGTTGTATTTAGTATAATTGTCGATGTTTTGTTGCAAGGCGGAAGTGCCATTCCGAAAAATTTTTCAGAGAGCATCTTTTAGTTTTTCACGACTGTTAAAGTGTTTACGTCCTGTTTTAAATTCTATTTTAAAACTTAAACTTCATTTAAACCAAAATTGAATTCTAAAACAGGATAAATAAATATTTCAAAACAGTCGTTAAAACCTAAAAAAATTACGAAATGGCACTTTCGCCTTTTCTACACAACAATACGTTCATGACGTTTAATTGTAAATTTAGAATAAAAAAAACTGCAAATTATTCCATTGACATAATAAATAATAAAACATTTCCAAATAATATCTAAATTAAATTTGAATTTAGTTTGAAATTTACCATGAGCTTTTCGGTGAAGGAATACATCGTGATGGACCTGCACGTTAAAGAAGGTTCACCAACCCTCGGAAAACGTGTGTGTGACAGTCCCAAACCCGCATTGGGTCAGCGTGGCGGACTGTGGCCTAAACCCTCGTCTCAAAGGAGACCCGTGCCCAGCAGTGGAACGTATACGGCTTGATGATGAAGAAATAAAATTCACGAAATTTACAAGGACGCAAACTACCACGAATCACTAGTTTTTTTTTTAATTTTCAAAGACCTAAAACAATAACCGACTAGATTCTTGAATAAAACACTGCATTATTTTGGGATTTTTACTAACAGTGTTCTGCAGCTTGATTTTCATTTTCACAACTGGCCCATTGGAAACTTTTGACATTTCCAATCGGAATAATAGTTGAATTAACTCGTAAATTAGAAAGATATAGTAGGAATCAGGTTCATCTTCTCGCTCGGAAACCCATCTGATTACGAGTCTACCCGATTGAATCAAAATCAACAGGCTGGTAAACGTGCCGCGAAGTGTGTATAACCGCAAGCAATAACATTGTTCTAATTCTGTTCAATTCCCCGCAACCTCCGCTACTTAACTGGTAAATGATTGATGACAATCGATAAAGTTCTTGAATTAGTCAACCTAACTTCACGAAGTATAAGTCTGTGTTGTCAACTTGAAATAAGATCGTACGTAATTTGAAGTAAATTCTATTGTGACTGTTTTGTAGTAACATGAAATCATACCAGGAATGTTGGCTTCTAAAAAAAAAATTTAACTAAATAAAAAGGGGCGGTTATAGATCTCGTTTCACTTATCCCAGACATGTTAACTCAATTACACTAAAATCCTAAAATGCTAGGGGATAGGTGGGACTCCGATCTGCTTGCTAGGTTCACCGAACTTCACATCCTTCAAATTCAAATTCAAAATAATCTTTATTTCATAGGTAAGCATTATTACACTTGAAATCGTCACAATATTAAACTCTACCGCTCATTCGTAAGGCAGATTCCCCTGAGAAGAATGAGCAAGAAACTCTAGGGGTTGCTCTTTGTAAATAACATTTACAATATTTTTTTTTTATTATTTGAAACATCAGAGATCGAGACTACCTCCATGAGCTAAACGGGTTACTACCACGGATTTTTGTCTTCCAAGTACGCAGAAGTTGTATAATAACCTTTAGTATAAAGTTTTTGTTTCACTATAGTTTTAAACCTCGTGAAAGGCAAATTTTGTATATCAACCGGAATCTTGTTATAGAAGCGTATACATTGCCCCTTAAATGATTTTTTGACTTTGTGAAGACGACTATCAAGAAAAGCTCCTGGGAGCTCTTAGCATGTATCATGTAATCATTTCTTTCATTCATTCGTTTTATCTTCTTTATTTTTATTCCGTAACTTTATACTAACAGTAGAATAGATCACAGAACAATAAATACAGTACAAGTGGTTAGTTAGCGTCTGATGCGTGCCACCTATAGGTCTCGAAAGGTCCGTCTGAGTTCAGTCCGCCATTTTCGCTTTGCATGGTATGGTTGTGTCATTCTTTCGTGAAATATCTTTATAATTTTAGGAATAATAATAATAATAAAGTTTATTTTCTCTTCCACAAAATACATATTATAGCTAGGAACTTTACACGTTAGATTTTGATAAGGATAATTTTGTGGGAGACTGATGCCTAAACTAAGTAAAAAAATTTACACAAGATATTTTTAACACTACTAGCACCAACGAGAAATATTGTCACTTCACAATCCACAGATACAAACATAGTAATGAGTTCAATTTTGCAAATTAGTCTCAAAAAGAATAAGGGTCGTATTCCAGAACTCTACTCAACACTCAGGACTTGAGTATTGCAGTGAGCACTGAAAATCATACTCAAGTCCTTGCCATTAGGGTCGTATTTCCAGCGCTTGACATCATACTCAAGTCTGCTTAAATCCTGACTTGAGCATTGAGTACAGTTCTGGAATACGACCCTAAAAGCATTGTACCATTTACAGTCCTATGAAATTTAATTTCTAGGGTCTATCATCGTTATACCACTGTAAACATTTTAAATATTAATAATAATAACAATAATAATATAATAAGTGTTGTATTCAACAAGTCAGCTTTGCCAAAACCGCAAATTGGATTGAACAACATGCATAATAAATATATTATTTATGAGACAACGCTTAAAAGGCCTTCTGTTTCGTTACAAGAAAAAATTAGGAGCTATATACATATATATATATATATATATATATATATATATGCATTGACTTACAATTATATGGACGTCGGGTACGCGCTAAAAGGTGTCCGAACTTATAGGGCGTTAAAATCGTATACAGAGCGTCATTCACGCTGTAGTCTTCGTTTGTTCGACTGACAGCGAAGCAAGCAAAATTAGACAGTACTGCGATGACATTACAATTTAAATTCAACGTTTTAGCTTTTTCATATTCCTTTACATGTCAGTACGTTTAAATAGGTTGACTTGGGACATTTTTTTCGTGGTTTTTGTATTGGACCCGTCGTCCATTTATTTGTAAGTCAATGGCGCCATGCCAGAAAAATCTCTTATTGTGCTGTTTTGGAGTGCAAAAATGAGAGCCGCAAAAAAAATTACCTGTGGTGGTATTTCATATCATCGGAAAGTCTTATATTAATACATTTTTAACTTTCTGTTTATCGAAATATTTTTTTTGGTACAAGAAACAAAAGTTAAGCTTATACCCCTGCAATATTTCTGCTTCTTGTTTGGACAACTAAATTAATAACTCCAATTGGAGCTCCGTCGTCGTTCAGCAATGAACCGCTAGATGGCAGCACATTGATTGAAATTTCAACACAATATCAGAACGTCTAACTTGTGATAATATTGATGGTATGGAACTTTCAACGATATGCCAATAAAGTAAAGTTTAAATTACGTTAACAATTTAGAATTTGTTACTACTTTTTAAATTTGAAACTACGACCATTCAATATCAAGATTTTGTAGTGTTTCATATTAAGGACGTGTGAGTTTTAGCGACGTCGGTTCTGATAGTAATCGAGGTTTTAGGCACTTCCATCATTGACTTACAAATAAATGGACGACGGGTCTAATACAAAAACCACGAAAAAAATGTCCCAAGTCAACTTATTTAAACGTAGTGACATGTAAAGGAATATGAAAAAGCTAAAACGTTGAATTTAATTGTAATGTCATCGCAGTACTGTATAATTTTGCTTGCTTCGCTGTCAGTCGAACAAACAAAGACTAAAGCGTGAATGACGCTCTGTATACGATTTTAATGCCCTATAAGTTCGGACACTTTTTAGCGCGGACCCGACGTCCATATAATTGTAAGTCAATGACTTCCATTATCTTTTTCTTCCGTGCTTGTAAATGTACTAACAGAATGGACCGTAAATTGTCTGCAATAAATGATTATTTTTGTTAAAAACGTCGATTATGTTAGCTATGATAAAATAGACCCCGCAGTGGGATGCATTATGGATTAAAAATGATGATGACTATAAAACGCCTTGGCGCATTATAAAAGAGCGTTGTTTATTGAAGCGGATAATTGACATTTAGCCCGAATGCCGTTATCATATTTTCAATAAACTGTTCGGCCCTTGTTTAGCTAGATTGTGATCAGATTATAGGTATCAGATTATGAACTTCATGCACGAAAGGAGCATTCTTTAACCAACTTTATAAAAAAGAGGAGGTTCTCAATTCAAATGCATGTTTTTTTAAATTTTATTGAATTGATATTCAATTATATTTTGTGAAAATACTCCACTAGTTTGTTATAATTATTATACAAAAATTTCATTACTGTTAATAGCGACATCTCTAGCCAGGGCTGGTAACTGTAAAGGTATCTAACTGGGTGATTAAATACTTTCATAGATTTATTATAGATGGCGCTACGGCTAAAAAAGTCCTTGAAAACCAAATACAAAGATACGATAACAAGCATATGGAAAAATTCGTAAGGTCCGCTGATTCGTTCCGTGGCTTAGTTGGCATAGCTTCCAAAACGTTTACCGTTCAAAGCCAGAACGCAGTAATGCTCACATTCAACTACTCTGTGTAAACTACTCTGTGTGCACAATAATGAACAATTCATTAATTGGTTCGTTCAATCATTCATTCTAAATACTTAAACAGTAAATAAAAATGTTCGGAACAGTGACAAAAACGGATCAAATCTCAGAAATAGTCATTCAAAGAATCTGAAGTGATTAAGTGACCTAGTGAGTAGGTACTCGAAATGAGTACATTGTGTATTAAGGTACATTGTGTGTAATAAGAAATTACTAGCGAGAGTCTATTAAAAGCTTGAAGCCGAAGGCTGAGGTGGGTTTTAATGACCTGAAGTTTGTAATTTTTCAACCGCCCGTGCTATATTACGATGGTTTTCGTCACATTTGCGAGGAAACAAAATTTTTGTATATACTGTATGAATAAATATCGCTTCACAATACGGTTTTTTTTTAAACATATGGCATCCTCCATGCCATTGTAATACAACTCGAAGTAATACTTTGTAAAAGGAAAACCGCTCACAAACACAAAATATATACTTTCAAAATATTAAAATTAGTTCAGAATTTAAACTTATAAAATTTATGTAATTTAGTAAATTATAGTTCAATTGCAAATGTTTAGTTTTTTTTTAATACTTCGAGCATAATATGCTTGTTATTTTTCGAGTACAAAAATTTTTGCTTAAACTTAGCGTATAAACAGAAGTACAGTGTAATGAAATTTAAATAATCTATTACAGCCCTAGGGCGGTAATGTAAAGTAAAATGCCGTGAGCGTAATTTAGAACATTACGAACGACTCTGTCTGCATATCATGACAATGTTTACGGGCAAGTGTGATGAAAAAGTTGTTTGCGAACCTCCTGCAAAAGTCAAGCTTTAACCCAACAGCCCACTGCACTCTAGAAATATTACTAAACTCTTTTATAACACAATTTACTGTAGAAAGCGCGTATTATTCGCATTAAAGGATGGATTGGATTTATTATCACCCTGTAGCGTTCTCGATCAAATTAATGGAGGCGACCTAGTACGCGACGTATGCTATATATAGGATGCTTCAAGACGTCTGAAACAAAACTAACTAAAAGACTAAAAGACAGTAGCGGTGGTATTTATATTCCGTCTTTTCGATTTAATGTTGCCGCCTAACCTATAGGTTCTAGTAATTATATGTCAAACATTTGACAATGTTGCTTTTTAACTCACTATTCGTTTTTTTTTATAACATCAAGTGACGGGACGAACAGTTACAGTGCCACTCAGAGCTTTAAATGGCAAAGATCTGAGGGGCACTACCACTGCGCCTCTCACCCTGAGACATAAGTTGACAACTCCCGTGTGCCTGTAATTTCACCAGCACCCTTCGAAACCGGAACATAGTAATGCTGACATTGCCTGGCGGCAGAAATAGGTAAGGTGACAGTACTACTCTGGACGGACTCTTTCACAAGGAGCTCTACTGGTACTAAAATTTGTAATAATTAGTTATCATTCATCCATCAATACATTCAATTATTTGACAAACTCTCTCTTGGCATAATTACCGTTTAACCCGCTACCTACTTCTAATAATTGTGTGTCAAACCTTTGTTTTGCAAACAATGTTACGGTATAAGAGGGAGCAGAGGAAAAATTTCTATTCTTCGATTTGATTTTAGAGGGGTATATCCACTTTAAAGTTAAAAATAAAATATTGTATGAGTAACTACACGATATATTCAAACATAGACATTGATCAGAAACATAAAACAATAAAGTTTCCTCGATAGATAAAAATCACGAAATGACCTCTAATTTTCACATTTTTTCGATTTATCCTCGAAATTTCACAGGTTATTAGGACAAAAATTAGATAATTAATTATATTTATGCATGAACGACAACTGTCACTACGGATTTTTTAAATCCCTTTAGTTTTAGAGTTATTCCACTAAAACGAATTTGGTAGGTACTTCTATTGCGCAAAATTCGCATGTCACGCGAACTTCAGGCATATATTTGTTTCACAAACAAATATATGCCTGGGCGGAGCCAACGCCAAAACTTTTTTCGCATGCTCCCTCTTAATTCACAGTTTCATCTCATTAGTTGTCAAACTTTTGACAGAAACAATGGTTTCAACGGTAACTTGGAGCCTGAAAGACAAAATAGTAATGCCACTGGGCTGTCCCATCCTTAAAAATGATGACGAACTGAACGATTTGAAATTTACTCCCCATCTAGTATATAACCAGAAATAGAAACGAAATAAGAGCCATCCATCCCTGGCAAGTCATAGGCAAATGGACCTTATATCACTTTTAAATATCAACTCTCGTTTGCGCTGAAATCACAAATTAAAAAGCTGAAATAGTACAGCGCCAACATCTGACCTGTGTGTACGTCTCCGTATATTCCAAAAATATTCTGTATTTTTTGTAATAAAGATAATATCTCTAACAATGGGGGGCTGTTCCATACGGCGGTGTGGGAAAAGCAGCAAAACATCTAATTACAAAGCAAACGGAATCACATTCCATTGGTAATTAACTATTAAATATGTAATTTTTAAATATTTGTCCATTATACCAAAGCTCAAGTTAAACTGATCTATTTGAGCTGAAACAATTGACGACGCCCTTCAATTGTTTCGAATTTGGTCTGGCCAATCAGAACGCAATTGTCACCGTAATGATTTGGCAAAATAGTTTTCAGAATATTGATATTTCATCTGTATTTCTGGTTATATACTCGATGTCACTCACTAATGCCGACCCCTCGAGCTTGGAGTCGAACTCAAACTCTCTGTAAAATTCATCAATTTGGAACAACCTGTATATCACTCAAGATACCGACAGCTGCCACGACCTTTTCGTGTCAAATTCGATTCGGCAGTAAAGTAATTTCGTCGTTTGAAGGCTGCTCACCTGCTATGTCTTATACAGATGGGTGGTTATTATGTAATGTATACAGGATGCTGTAGATTGTTATCAAAATGTTTGAAAAAACAATGTAAGTGCCGCCTTATGCCCCAATTACCTACTATCAGAACCGCCGTCAAAACTCACACATTCGTAATTTATACACTATGAGATCTTTATAATGATTAGTCATAGTATATATAATTTATAAAGATATAACAAAATCTGGACTGTTAATATAACTTAAACTTTACCCTGTTGGCATAATTTATCGTTAAAGTTCAATAGGTATCTAATAATGCAAGTTATGACAGACGTACTAACTTTATATTGAAATTTAAATGAATATGCTGCCATCTAGCGGTCAATAGCTGAATAACGACGAATTCTCGACGTTTACTTAGTTCTCCAAAAGAGAAGCGACCATATTGCAGCGGGAATAGGTTTACTTTTGTTTCTTGTAACAAAAAAAAATTACGAGAAACAGAAAATTTCAAATTTATTAAAATTAAATCCGACTTAATGATGATACGAAACCCCACCATGGATACAAGTGCGACTATCCATTTTCACTCCAAATGAGTAAAATAAGGCATTTATTTACGATTTTCTAGGTTTTGCTCGAGATATTACTGATTGACACGACCAAAACTTATAAAGCAATTAAGTTTTAATTAAGTTTAAGTTTTAAAATTGAATTTAAAACAGAAACATAAATATTTGTAAACAGTCGAAAAAAAACTAAAACATGCTCCCTTGAAAGAATTTCCGAAATGACGCTTTCGCCCTTTCTACAAAATAGGGGAGATCGGAGCTGGAAGTTCCCGGGGTAAGTTGTTCCCATAGCTATAACTTTGCAAGGGAGGGATATAGCAAAATAAATGAAGCGCGTCGTTAAAACGTCAGGTGACGCGTCTTGCCGGCAGCCATTTGAGTTACTCCAGAGACGACGGAAGTGTGGCTATGTGGGTGGAGCTGTAAACATCACGTAAGTAAATTTTATCTGGGTTCTCCACCTGGGTGAAGCACCGGCTACTTACAAGTCCTCGTGCCCCACCTGATAATATTCTTGTACAGTCATGATTATAATATCTAACACATCACAATAAAATAAACTGTATTGTTATCAATCGCTTGTAGCGCGCACTTCACTCAAAAATATGGCTACGGACCCGTGCATATTATCGTTACCGCGTCGTGTTCTAGTTTATTTGGATACATACCCCTTGCCATTGCCCGCGACTTAGTCTGCGTAATTTTTTTTAAATACATTATCAGCCCATATTAGGTATTTAAAAACGTTTTGGTCTGTCTTTGTTTATTATGGACCGATATAAGAAACTTTTCTAAATTGTAGTGACATTAGTAGGGTATCTAAGGGTCGTATTCTAGAACTCTACTCAATGCTCAAGTCAGGATTTGAGTATGGTAAAAGCACTCGAAATCATACTCAAGTCCCTGCCATTAGGGTCGTATTTCCAGTGCTTGTGTTTCAATTGCAATCCTGACTTGAGCATTGAGTAGAGTTCTAGAATACGACCCTTAATGTTTCAGTATTTTTAGTCTTCATATAAAAACGTAATTTGGGGCTACACGTTCCTCCCTCGTGGGGCTGGTTGTTCCTATGAACAACTTCTCCAATTGACCTACAATCGTACCTAAATTCTTATATATATATATCGTGAAATACAGGCACATGGGGCTAGTCAACTTATGTCGCAGGGTGACGGGCGTAGTGGCAGTGCCCCTCAGATCTTTGCGATTTAAAGCTCTGAGTGGCACTGCAACTGTTATGGACAGGCGTGTAGCTTACCATCAGGTGCACGACTTGTTCGTCCCACTACTTGTAATTGTAAAAAAAAATGTTGTTCCCACGTTGTTCCACTCCTCTGTCTGTACGGTCTATGACCAACAATGCGCTCCACCAGCACTTTACGCCATATTGTTGCAATTTAAATCAGTTCACAATCAGCCATCGCGCAGTGCACTAATTTCACAACCTATCAAATGTATCATTATTAGTTGTAAATCAATACTAATAAACATTCTTAACAGTTATCATACTATTATTTGTAGGTGTATGGAACACCGTACACTGTCACTCATACCAGGGAAAATTACATGCTAAAAAAACACCATGTCATTGTTGAATTTTCATTTTATTCACAATTTATTAAACAAATACATACAGCTTGAAGTAAAATATTTACAAGTATTGTGCTTAATGCTAATGTTAAAGAAAAATAAAGGGTTATCTTAAACGCTTTTAAATCTCACTCAACCCAAAATTCCAATCAATAAGAATATCTAAGAATTTTAGTACTCTCCTCAGATGTTACGAGTTGTAGCGTAAAACAGCATTTAAATTAATTAGTAGCGGTGGAACTCCTTGTAATAGAGTTCGTCCAGGGAAGTACCTATGTGTGCCGCCAAGCAGTAATGTGAGCATTACTGCGTTCCGGTTTGGAAGGGTACTGGTGAAATTACAGGCACATGAGACTTGTCAACTTATGTATCAGGGTGACGGGTGCAGTGGCAGTAAACCTCAGATCTTTGCAATTTAAAGCCTTGAGTGACACTGCAACTGTTATAGACAGGCGTGTCAGTTACCACCGCACGATGTCTACGTCTCGTCACTTCGTATCATAAAAAATAAAATAACAAATTAGACGCGCACTTTTAACCGACATCAAAAAAGGGGGAAGTTCTCAATTCGACGGTTGTTTTGTGTATATTTCGCGATTGCTCATTTGTGATTGGTCCCATTTAAATTTAAAGAAAATATTCCACCTCCAAGGGTGACAAACTATATGAATCCGGTTTCAAGCTCTTTCCAGTAACCGATTTGCATAAAACTTGCAAATAAATGTAATTTCATTAACTATTGTGGTCGCTTTTTTTTATAAAAGAAGTTATGTTATGTAGTCGCAATTAGTGAACTAAAAATTATTGACATGCCACAGACGCGCGGCTGTCGCGCCGCTGCAGAGTATCTATAAGCATCTAATTTGAAGGCGCCTTTACGCTTTCAGTCTCGCTACTACCGCGAAAAATCAACACTAGATGTGGTCTTGGAAATCCGGAGGAAAACGAGACTTTCGAGACTATTTTCAATAATAGGTTTTCATTAGGACTTGGCATTTAAGCAGTCAAAATTTTGATCAAGTTCTCTACCACTAGTAATCCAACCCTATCACCGGTAACTTAATAACGTAATCCTATTGGTTGTTAACACCATTCCTCTCCTCTCCTCTTTGGTGGACAAGGGGCGTTACTCTGGAACCAGCAAACAACTTTGTACAGAATATCTATATCACTTCTCTATAATAGACGAATCGACTAATTTATCTATAACATGAGTGATGTCGCTAGTATCTATGTATAGTATCTACATAAAGTTCATTCAGGGAAGTACTGCCGCCACTTTATCTATTTCTGGCGCCAAGAGATAATGCGAACAATACTGCGTTCCGGTTTTGAAGGGTAAGGGTGCTAGTGAAATTACAGGGACTTATCACGCAGATCTTTGCGGTTTAAAGTGTCTCTGAATGGCACTGCTATGGACAGGCGTGTCGCTTACCACCAAGCGACGACTTGTTTGTTATGTCTACCACTATTTTTCATTTAAAAAAATCATTCTTCAAACAGGGTACCTCAGTATTGGTCCCATTTAAATTTGAAGAAAGTATTCCACCTCTAAGGGTGGCAAACTAGGGGATAAATCAAGTTTACTGGCTTTCAACCACTTTCCATCAACAATTTTCAATAAAACTTGGCAAATAGATGTAATTCCACAAACTTTTGAAGATGGCTTATTATTTTTTATAAAAAACGTACATAATCTATCGAGACAACAACAACGTGACTATTTAAAATGTCTGACACATTTTTATTATTATTATTATCTATCTATTTAAGACTCCCGTCTCTTTCATTGCCTATAAGATTAATTTTGAAGTTTATATGTCGTTAACACTGTGGTCTCATTTAAACTTGAAGAAAATATTCCACCTATAAGAATGGCAAACTAGGTTACAAATCCGGTAGTATATTACAAAATTGAAGAGTATGTGTTAGATAAAGAAGTATGGAAAGACAATAAAAGTCTAGATTCCACACAATTATGATTCAAAGTGTATTCCATAGCATTTAAATTTATTTGAAAAGAGCAATCCCTAGAGTTTCTTGCTCGTTCTTCTCAGAGTAGTAAAGGAGTAACTTAAAAAATGACGTTTGCAAGTGTAATAATTTTACCCATGGAACTACTGATTAATTGACTTGGCAAATAGATGTAATTATACATGTACTGTGGTCCTAGCATAAGAATGTTACTTTCTTAAGTTATCTCTCAGGAACACTCTGGGGCCCAAAATGTAAACTGTTCTAACACAGGATTCCCCAAATCCAAACTCCGCGTGAACTTCAGGGGAAACTTTCAAGTTGCAATTAGGGATCTGATAAAAACTATATGATATAATTATTAATACAAAGATCGAACCCTCAGAAAAAACACTCAGAAAAAATTCCTTCGATCCGGTCGGATTCGAACCGACGTC
>NW_020653855.1:5111318-5184055 GCF_003589595.1 Hyposmocoma kahamanoa
TAAGCCATTTCAGTATGATACATTCATTACCGGACACCCTGTATATAACTGAATCGTAAATATGAATTACAAAAGCTCACGATATAATGAAATAGCTAACTGTCCTTTTTCTACTCATTGCATGCGCAAAAGATGGAAAGAGACCCATTACGTCAGTTTCAAGAAGCTTATATAAACTTCTTGGTCATTTTCAATTGTTCGAACCACAAGCGATTGAAATATTGAGAACAAAGAAACTGTAGAGTTGCTTTGATTTTAATTTTAAATGATTTTTTTATTAACCGTTAGCAATAACTAACAAAATATTGTTATACTGGTTTTACGGCATGGGATTACCTATCGGAAGTCAGAAAATACATTTGCCCGAAATAACATTAGCTCGAATTTTCATAAAGTGTTTTTACGAAGATTACAAAACAAAAGCTAATTTTGTCTATGTAAAAAGCATCAAAATTACTCGAAAGCGTAACGGTTTTGTTATAAATCGGAATTACGGATATTTGAGTTTACGTTTAGTTAGAATATCGGTTCATTTCTTATAGTACACGCTTGTTTTCACATTTGTAGTAATAATTGTATGTATGTATCTGCCCAACTCTTTATTATACCTTTAAGTGAATTTGTACAAAATTCGACATAATAATATATATAAAAAAATTTATTAATATTTACGAGAAAGGCTATTCCATTACTCTTGTGTTCAAGTAATTTTCAGTCGAAGCTAAATATGGTGCATTTTGTTAAGTTTCCAGTAGAAGCTGAATATGGTGTTTTTGGGCCCTTAAATTGATGTAAGCAAATTTAGGCAGTACTGCAATGACGTTACAATTTAAATTAAATGTTTTAGTTTTTTATATTTCGTTACATGTCACTACGTTTGTATAGGTTAGCCTCGGGCATTTTTTTCGTGGTTTTTGTATTAGGCCCGATGTCCATTTGTTGGTAGGTCCATGTAAAGAACACATCGTTTCACTATAGTAAAGAAAAAACAAAGTCCATAAAGTATTGCATTTTTGTCTATGATTGCTTGTCAATAATTAGGGAACTTCATAGGCACGTTTATATCAAAAGCATAGCAAATGGTTTGACGGATTATAGAAATGTTTCTCAAGAGTTTCTCTCTCATTCTTTTCAGAGAAATCTGCCTTACAAATGAGTAGTAGAGTTTTACTTATCTATGAAGCTTGTTATAGAATGGGACTAGTGAATAAAAGAAAACGAAGGCTGCAATCCGCTCTAATTTTAAAGAAGACGGATTTAAACAATAGATTACAATCACCTTTACAGTCTGTCCGGCATCAGATCCATCTTGAATGGTGACGGTGCACGAGCGCGTTTTATGAACTCTCTCCATTAACTGCAACAATTATCACTACATGGAATATTAAGGTTATTGAATGTCACTGATACGGACGGCCTAAACGCGTCTGGCCGGTCAGAGCAAGCGTGAAAAGAATTTCGTAAATTCATGACCTCTGATTGGCCGGGGGCGTCCGCGACTCATCTGGCCGGTACGGTGTGGGAGACACCGTATCCGCATATAGATACGGTGTGGGTGACACCGTATCCGCACCCGATCCACCTCCTCCAGGTGGACTCCGAAGTCGAACTCAGAGCAACCCTCCCGCCCTCCTACCCTCCTCTCCCCCCGGTCACCCCAAACGAAGTAGAATCGCTCATAAAGAACCTTAAGCCCCGCAAAGCCCCAGGCCCTGACGGTATCTCCAACAAGGTCCTTAAACAGCTTTCTGCACCCCTCATCTGTCTCCTGACTGCAATTTTTAACGCCGCTCTGACCAACTGCATCTTTCCGCAAAAGTGGAAGGAGGCGGTGGCCATCGGTATTCACAAGCCCGGGAAACCTCCATCCGAACCCTCCAGTTACCGTCCCATCTCCCTGCTTAACACCATGGGCAAACTCTATGAGCGCATCCTATACGCCCGCCTCAGAGACTACGTCATGTCCCACAATCTCCTCCCCGACGAACAGTTCGGTTTCAGAGCTAGGCACTCATGCGTCCAGCAAGTGCACCGGATAGTGGAACATATCTCCGAAGGTTTTGATCGCCCCCGCTTCATGCCCACCGGCGCCCTCTTCTTCGATGTGGCAAAAGCTTTTGACAAAGTCTGGCACAAGGGCTTACTTTACAAGCTGTATAATCTCGGCGTGCCTGATCGTCTCGTGCACATCATTCGAGACTTCTTGTCGAACCGCTCTTTCCGCTACCGAGTTGAGGGCGCACTCTCCTCCCCTCACCCCGTAAGAGCCGGAGTCCCGCAAGGCTCTGTCCTCTCGCCCCTCTTATTCTCCCTGTACACTTGCGATATCCCGAAGTATCAGGCAGTAAATCTCGCCCTCTTTGCCGACGACACTGCGCTCTACTATTCGGCGCGCAGCTCCAAGCTAGTTTCCGCGGCTCTCCAATCTGCCACCACACGCCTAGGCGAGTGGTTTCGCAGATGGAGAATCGAAGTCAATCCCGACAAAAGCGCGGCGGTATTCTTCACGCGAAGTAACCTATCCAGTCGTAGGGTACAAAACCTCACCCCGATCTCGCTCTTTGACCGCCTAATCCCTTGGGTGAACACGGTCAAATACTTAGGAGTTACGCTCGATAGGAAGCTGTCATTCAAAGCACACGTGAAAACCGTCCGCGATCGCGCCCACTTTGTTATGAGCCGGCTTCATCCCCTTCTCTACAAGGATAGCAAACTCTCCCTTCGCAATAAGGTGAGACTGTACACGACCTGTATCCGCCCAATCATGACGTACGCCAGCGTCGCATTCGCTCAGGCAAATCCCGCGCTAATACACCGTCTGCCGGCTCTCCAAAATAGATTTATGCGCAACGCGACGGGTGCCCCGTGGTACCTGCGCAACGCTAACCTCCATATAGATTTACGGCTCCCCACAATAGCCCAATTCATGAAACAGGCATCGAGGAAATACTTCGACTCTGCTCCTCACCACCCCAACCCCCTCGTGGTGGCTGCATCTTCCTACGACCCCCTCAGGGAACAACCCCACCGCGTACGTAGGACCCGTCGGCCAAGGGAAGTCCTCAACGACCCTGACGACCCTATCACTCTCGCCACTTTGAAGGCCAACCAGATCGCTAGTCAGTCCCGTCCCTCACGCACCAACCGTCCTCGCCGGCGAGGTCGTCGAGCCCCTCATTTCAGCACGTACAGTGGTAGATTCTCTCCTACAGCACGCCCTTCTGGCGGAAGCCTCCAGTAGCGCCCTGAGCCGAGGTCCGTGCCTACTTGGGCGCCCTCAGGCCCGCTACTTAGCTTTAAGTTTATTTTCGGGGTTATGAGCCTTCAGCTCGCCCTCTTTCTCCGGTGGCGCAGTAAAGGCCATCAGCGGCCAACTGCAAAATATCATTCATAAAAAAAAAAACCGTATCCGCATATAAATGGGAATCCATGCTCTTACAGGTAGGAGCACGAGGACCAAAAGGATAAATATGTCCTCGTGCTCCTACTGATGTACTGTCACCAGTAATGTGAGCTTTATTTCTGTTTTGAAGGGTTAAGGGTGCTGGTGAATTGTTGACTTATGTCTCAGGGTGACGGGCGCAGTGGTAACTCAGATCTTTGCGATTTAAAGCTCTGCGTGGCACTGTAACTGTTTTGGACAGGTGTGTCGCTTGCCAAAGAACGCAAGACTTATTCGTCCCGTCACAAAATTATCTTAAATCCAAGTCAACAGTTCTTTTAGCTAGTCAACATACTATTTACAATATATGCATACCCGTTGCACCAATCTGATACTTCTATAAAAGTCGATGGCCTCTTCTTCACTCAGGTCCTCATTTCTTTCAGCGGCACGAATCGGCGCCACCAATACGTGACCGGGTGTCACGCATCTGCAATTTGTTAATATTTTGTTTATTTCTTTTGAATCGATATTCAATTATTTTTTGTGAAATTACTGGTTTGTTATAATTATTAATACAAAAATCGAACACATAGACAAAATTCCTTTGATCCGGCCGGATTCGAACCGATGTCTTCTAGCAAGTACCACACGCTATGCCAACTAAGTCACGGAACGAATCAGCGCACTTCACGAATTTTTCTATGTGCTTGTTGTCGGATTTTTGTATTTGGTTGTCAACGACTTTTAAGCCGTAGCGCCATTTATAAGAAATATGAAAGTATTTTTTTAAAATTATGTTTATAAGAAATGAACAACATTAACTATACTTTCACAAACAAGGTCTTTAACCGCTTGTTATTTTATTAAAAATACCAAAACACAATTTAAAAAAAATAACACGTGGTGCACATTGTTCATCAAGTCAAAAGTTTAAAGAAAAAGTTAGATTTTAAATATTACTTCAGACTCATTTTTTGTTACTTGTGATTTGGAATATGTAAATATAAATGACATATCACAAAAAAAAATAGTTTAGTTTTAGACACACATCCGTAATTTTTTAAATTCTGGGCAACACAGTCGAGACTGATTTCACATGACACATCTTTAATTTGTTTACGTTTGGAGCCACTCTTTATGACCCGTTTACATACCAACGGTTTCAAGAACTACCGGATTCATCAGGCAACGAAGGCATATAGTTTGTCACAAAATTATCATAATATTTTTACATAATTATGACAAGCTGGGCTTCTTAGTAGCAATAATAATTAATCATTTCGAATACGGCTGCGTAATAAAAAAAAATCAAATTAACTGTATTGCTTTGGGCCAGTATTCATGAAAAGCAGCAACACAGTATTTATAAGAGTCACATTTGTAATTTGTCTATATTTGGAGCCACACTTTTACGATTCCTTTACATGTAGAGTTATTAATTAAGTCATATATATTGTAATTGTTCTCAAATTTAAAGTAAAACATCATTATTGAAAGTTCTGAGAATAGGACATTTTCACATCCAGGCTCTATGGATGAGCAGCGAAATGACTGTCCACAAAGACAATTGCCTAAAATGACAAAAATTCAAAATTAAGCCGACTTTATTTTGGACAATAGACAAGACTGTTCTGAGTAAACTGCTGATCTGAGAAGATGACTTCCCCTGCACATATTGTACAGATAGAACCGTACAGAAATGAAACTATATTCCGGATAATTAAATATTTGCCTTTTAGAAATAAAATATACTCTCTTGCAGTTAAATAAGCTCATAGCCTTGTCGTGTTTATTATTACTGAACGCAGGAAAGAAAATTTTATTAAAATATCTCTAATAACAATCGAATGAAACTCATTTTTCAAAACGAAATTTATTATTATATTGGTAACAGTGGAAATCCTTGTAAAAGAGTTCCTCCAGGGAAGTACTGCCATCTTACCTATTTCTGCCGCCAAGCATGTGAGAATTACTGGGTTCTAGTTTGGAAGGGTAAGGGTGCTGGTGAAATTACAGGCACACGGGACTTGTCAACTTATATCTCAGGGTGCTGCTGTGAGTGCTCCTCAGATCTTTGTGATTTAAAGCTCTGAGTGGAACTGCAACTGTTATGGACAGACGTGTCGTTTACCACCAGGCGCACGACTTGTTCGTCCCGTCACTTGGTATAACCGACCTCAAAAGTTCATGGAATGACATCTATTTGCTATGTTTTATTGAAATCGGTTACTGGAAAGTGCTAAAAAAAATTTAAGAAAATAAAGTTTAAAATAAAAAAAAATCAACACTGAGGTACCCTCTTTCCAACAAAAAAAGAAACATCAAAATAGGCTAACAAAAAAGTCGAATTTAACTGCCTCTGTGGCCGAATGGTTACCTACCGGACTGCCACGCAGAGGTCCCAGGTTCGATTCCCGGGCCGGGAGAAATATTTGTATAGTCTACATTTATTTGTCTCGTGAGTTTGGGTGTAATTTGTGGTTATCTGTATGTGTGTCCATGGCACTCGCTACACAAGATTTTCCCTTGTGCGGGGCTATGTTGAGTGTGTGCGAACTGAGAACTTCCTACTTTTTTACGTCGGTTAAAAATAAAACTTACCTAATATTAACAAAGGCGAATGTCAAAACGCTCTTGTAGAACACACAAGCCGCTGGCACTTTGCAATGACCAAACGCATAAGTCGGTCCTGTACATTCTTGCTCTGCGGTTTTTTCATCACACGGATCCGGATTCGGTGTGTGTTGCGGTAGCAAAGTTTTTCTTAAACTCAACGCGTGAAGAGAGTATACGTCTTTTCTGAAGTAAATAAAATGTATTAGCACAGATAATATAATACCACAGATAAAACTACACTAGTACCAACACCCAATCTCACGTTTCACGTTTTCCAAAGATTGTGAAATTTCTTCCATATGTATAATAAAAATTAATGTTAGTAATAATTATATTTTACTCAATAAAATTTAAATACAATTAAATTATTATACAAAGAAATTTCATAAATTTAATTAATACAAAATTACATTAAACAATAAACAAGTATAAATTATTAAAGAATGAAATTTGGAAATTTGCAAAATTTCATTCTGTAATAATTTATACCTGTATTAGGAATGGAACTAAATCATCTTCAGGCAATCATCTTCAGGACACCATTTTCATGCCGGTTTTTTTTTGCGGAACACAGTAGTGTTGGAAAATAACCGTTCGGGCTTCGGCAAGCATGCCCGACGCGCTGCAGCACCGTGGTAGACACAATTGGCTTTGTTGTTGTGTATGGTTTTATTTTTATTCCTTTTTTTTTGTTATTTTATTTTTTTTTTTTGTTTTAATTTAGCTTCATCTTTTTTTTGTTTTTTATCTTTCTTACTGTGTATTTTTTTGTTGTGGCAAGTAATAAACTATTTGTGTTCTATTCTATTCAATAGTATCCTGAATATTATTGTATTGCACCCGTATATAATCTTACCTTCTATGATTAAAAACGGGCATATTTCTCCTAACATCCGTCAATTTTTGTATAGATATTTCAGCTATTTTAAAACAAGGACTCTCTTCCCCGCAGTCGGCTAAAATGTCCCCCCAAGGGTCAACACAGAGCGCGTGGCCGTAAGACTTTCTTTTGGCGTTATGTTGGCCAGCCTGAGCGGCTGCTATTACATAACATTGATTTTCTATAGCTCGTGCTCTGTAAAAAAGACACTTCATGTTTTTATCAACATTTTTGTAAAATACTAACTACCTTGGACAGGACTGTATTACTAATATAAAAAAAATGTGATCAGAACAGGTAGACTATTTTCACCTAAAGTTCGAGGAACAGAGCCAGAAAGCGGTGACTTCCTTACGAGAACTTAAGCACATTAAAAATTAACGTTATTTGGGATAGGTAAGTAGACTATATACTCCGCAATCACCAAATTTTCGGATCATTCATAAAATATCCGAAAATTTGGATATTTTATGAAGGTTGTGTGAAGTTTAGATAAATAAGCCAACCTACCTATCCCAAAATAACGTTAATTTTTAATGTACTTAAGTGATGGCCCGTATCCCGAAAAAATACGGGACAAAGAAATGTTGTCGTATCTATATGTGTGTGTCCATGGTACCCGCGATACAGGGTTTCCTTGGTGCTATGAGTGTGTGTGTTCACAAACAATAATTCTTAAATAATCTCAGTACAGAGTACTAAAAAACCGACCTCAAAAGTTTTTTACATCTTCTATTTGCAAAATTTTATTGAAATCGTTTACCGGAAACTACGCGAAACCTGATTCATCCCCTAGTTTGCCACCCTTAGAGGTAGAACATTTCCTTCAAATTTAAACTGGACTACTACCAAGGTACCCTCATTCCAACAAAAAAAAATCAAAATCGGTTCACAAAGTTCGGATTCATCGCGAAAACATACATACAAAAAAAATACTGTCGAATTGAGAACCTGCTCCTTTTTTTAAGTCGGTTAAAAAAATACTATTCTTCTTAATACAAATTACTCTGAAAATAACTGTTCGAGCGTTGATCCAACTTACCTCAATAAAACATGCCAGTGTGCCGCCCCCGTCGTCTGGGTAAAGGCAGACGGAAATGTCAATATCTCAGCTTTTAATATACTTAGTGATGTACTTAATTCTGGAAATCTCATGTCATAACATATTGCCATACCTGAAAATAACATATTATTACTGTCTATATACAAAGATGGAACAAACACAAATAAAAATACCCTCGATCCGGCTGGACTTGAACCAGAAAGATTTTTGTTTTTTTTTATTTATTTTATTTTATAAATCAACAGACGAACATATTATACTCTTAGATAACAATGTAACTTTACTTATTAGGATTGTACTTATATGGCTACCTATTACAGACGTGCACAGCATTTAATGCAATAAAATAATAATAAGAAACAAAAATGACAACAAAGACATATGAAATTACTGGGGAAGCGATTGGAGAATGTTATTTTTGAAAACATTAAGGGAAGAATGAAAAATGTCTATACTGCCCTGCTAAGCCAAAAGACGCTATCTCTGACATACGCCCTTTTAGTTTTTTTTATACCATTCAATAGCTATAATAATTTCGCATCTAATGCTATAATAGAAATAGCGCTATCTAATTTAAAACATTAAAAAACCACTAAGAAGTATTTTTATATCTCAATTTTTGAAACCGATTTTCAAAGTCGACTTTCTCAAAACTTACTCCGATTGAGATAGCGCTTTTCGGCTTATCAGGGCGGTATATCTATTTCAACGTTAATTTGGTTGTAAGTAGAGGATATTCTAGGTAGTAGACTGTGCAGAGCTAGGTTCGTCCGGCATCGTGGTACATTAAATATTTTGGTTATTTTATGACGGGTGTCATAAGGTATGTTAATATATATTTTATTCAGAATATTGCAACATTTTATTGTATTATTTAGTATACCATGTAAAAATAGGCTGGATAATATTCGGCGATCTCTAATATTATTATTACGAATTTATCTACGTGCTTGTTGTAGGACTTTGTTTTTGGGTTTACATGTTTTAAACTTTTATGCCATAGCGCCACCTGTGACAAAGTTATGACAACTTTCACATCTAAAACCACCAGTGACCACTGGGCCACTGAGGCCCTCGATTCGACAAAGCTGTACCGAAAGGACGTAAGTGCCACCTAGCAACGTACAGTACCTACGTGTTGGGTTCGTAGACGACAACCAGTCAGAAAAGTTAACAGTAAAAACAAAAACCTAAATATTACACTATATTACGACTACACTACACTTTACTGCAATTACATTACACTACATTACAATTACGCCATACTATACTACAATCACATTACACTAAATTACAAATACGCCACACTATACTACAATTACACTACATTACAATACAATTACACCACATTATACTACAATTTCACTACACTATATTATAACCACACCATAGCAATCACATTATTTTATTTACCTACTTTCCCAACAGGTGTATCAACTGGCGAGACAATATGTCCGCCTTCGTGTGAAAAATCACTCTCCTTCAATCGTAGCTTCTTCTCGGGGATTTCTACATCGAAAAGGTGTAGTTTTCTGTACGCTTGCACAATTTCGCCTTCATTGTCGATTATTAAGTGTGTGTTGTACATTTTGTTAGGGTTTGCCTCGTCCTGAATTGAGGGAAATTTAAATATAGTTATATAATTCTTTCCATTATATATTTCATTTATTTTTTATGTAATATATCTTAGGAAAATTCTCAGTACAGTTATACAATATGATTAATCAAACGCCATTAAAAAAAAGAGTGTTAAGAATCAAATTTTGGCTTATGATATTTTTTATATTTGTTTTAAGTGTAGCACCAACCTTTTGTTATTTTTTTCTGTTTGAGAGAGTGAAGAATGCCTTATGGCATGAGTCCGCCATTTGTACACAATGAATTGCGCAAAAAGATTAAATAAATAAACAAAAAGAGTTATAAGTTTCAAGCCTTTCTGTCTGTATGTCTGTAGTCAAAATACTTGAGATAATTGAGACTTTGAGATAAGAAAGCAATATAAAACAGTAATAGCTTAATAGTAGAACAAAATCAACCAAATTCATAATTAACCAATAATTAGAAGTGAAAAACTCACAGAATAACTTACAGTCAAAGTATTTCAATGTTATGTATACCTTTTCATGTACGCCACCCATTGACAGCCACACATTGTGTTTGGCTGCTAACTCCTTGTATTTACCGACAATATCGCCAGTGAGAATTGGTTCTGCATTAGCAACTATATCTTCTTTATTATCACAGATGTAATCGCACGCTTCGGGGAAAAATATCATCTGAAATTCAAATTTAATTATTTACGGATTGGTAATGGCAAGTGAGGTCCCGGGTTCGATCCCCGGCCGGGTGAATGTAGAAACTAAATTTTCTATATTGTCTCGGGCCTGTGTGTTTGTGGTACCGTCGTTGTTTCCGATATCTATAACACAAGTGCTTTAGCTACTTACTTTGGGATCAGAACAACGTCTGTGATGTTGTTTAATATTTATTTATTTAAAAATGTAATTTTTCGCCCATTATTGCAAACTCAAGTTAAACTGGTCCATTTGAGATGAAACGATTGGCGACGCCCGTCAATTGTTTCGAATTCGGGCTGGCTAATCGGAACGCAGTTGTCACCGTAATGATTTGGCAGAATAGTTTTCAAACAAATTACATAAAATTTCGCCTCTATTTCTGTTTATATACTCGATGTATGCACCTAACATCGTCAAAACACACATCGAGCTTTAATAACGATCGTCAAACATCGAGCCAAAGGGATGATAAGATGAAAGATGATATTACCCACCTGCACCTCCTCCTTAGCAGCAGACGAAACGAGCATGCTAACATTGTTCAAGTTTGCAGCCTTATCAGCAACAGACGTCATCTGGCAGACTGCAATGCGTTTACTCATTGTGGAACTGTTTCGGTGCAGTTTCGTACGAATTAGTCTCCGTGTTACATGTAGGAGGTTCCAACACTGGAAAGAAATGCGCAAATTATTATTTACTCGACATAAAGTTAATTATGCTATATTTATGGTTATTATAAAATCCACTTCCACTCTGCTCCATAACAATGTAAATTTATTACCACTGTAGCCGAATTGTTGCCAAGCTGGCATACAGAGATCCCGGTTTCGATTCCCAGACTGGGAGAAATATTTGTATATCGTCTATTGTCTGTGTTATTTCCCTAGTGCAGGGCGATGTGTGTGTGCGTGTATGTATGTAATATATGGTCTCTGTTTTGTACCAAGCGTTTTAAAATTTCAATTAAAGTTCTTTTTTATTATTGAGATTTTATGTTAATTAACTCCACTAGTTTTTATTGTGCTTATTAATACAAAAATCGAACACAGAAATTTTTTTTGACCCAATAGGACTTGAACCCACGACAATACTGCACCGTAGTTTTGCTCTTACCAACTGAACTGTGGGGTCAAGTTATTGAGTTGTCGAAATTCTGATATGTGTTTTGTTAAAGAACTTTGAACGTTCTGCTAAAGAAGGTTCAAAATCTCTCACTAAAATAGGTGTTTCTACCATTACAGAATGCCGAAAAATTTAGTACAATTAAGTTTTTCTTTTCATTTAAGTTCAATGTCATACAGCATACATTTGCCATACACATAAATATGTACATGAAATAGAACAATGATTCTGTACTGATAAGATTAGAAAAGCAATGAAGGCAGAATCAAGGTGACTTGTTTTCTTTAACTTATCACTTGTCATAAAAAGGTGTATAAGTAAATACAGACTTAATTATGCAGGCTGTTGGGTAAAGAGGCCATGGGACCAGTAGAGTCCAGAAAGTTCACTTATTTGATAAAACAAATAAACATAATTTACATCTCAAAAACTAGTTTCATTTTCAATATGTAGTAATTGCAAAACTTATAACATGTCATACAGTATTTTATTAACAATTCTGAAATAATCTAGAACTATTTAGTGATATGACGAGAATGTACAATCAACAGCATGTCAAGTTATACAGTTTTGTTCAAATATCCAATGCAACAGTACAAGATCTGTCAATGTGTACCACGATGTGCTATTGTCTATAACTTACTAAGAAAAGACAAACAACAAAACTTATTTACTGCTAAGCTAGCACATAACCACTCAGTAGCTGGTACGTCACACCCCCACCATTCCTTGTTTTGACAGAGATTCCCACTCTGGTAGTGGGCAAGTTCAGTCCTTAGCAACTTTTATTACCATGAATTGTTAAGTGGTAAGATACTTTCTATTAAACATCCTAGCGGATACCGAGGGGCAGAGGAACACATAGAGTTACTTGGACCACGGCTATTGCCCCATTTGATATTGGTTATTTATAAAATTACAGTTTCTATCAACCTGCAACAGACATCACAAAGCAGATCATTTAATGACCTTCAGAACACGGTAGATTGTTGATATGTTATCATTTTATAATTAATTTTAATTTTATTTTTCATAGTAAATAAATCATAGGTCTTCATGTACTTATGAAAAGGCTGTGTGGTATTGTTTCATTGCATCTTGTAATAAAAATTAATCCTTCTTCTTTTATAATTTACAAGTGCGCAATTATTACCACTGCGCCCATCACCAGACATAAGTTGATAAGTCCCATGTGCCTGTTATTTCACCAGTACTCTTACTATTTAAAACCAGAATGCAGTAATGCTGACGTTACTGCTTGGCGGCAGAAATAGCTAAGGTGGCAGACTTAGGATCGTATTCTAGAACTCTACTCAATGCTCAAGTCAGGATTTGAGTATGGTATAGAGCACTCGAAATCATACTCAAGTCCTTGCCATTACAGTCGTATTTCCAGTGCTTGAAATCATACTCAAGTCTGCTCAAGTCCTGACTTGAGCATTGAGTAGAGTTCTGGAATACGACCCTAAATCTGATATAGTTACCTACTCGAAATTGTGAATAAATAAATACAAAGATAATGGATGCGAATTGATACAAGTTTTGACTGAAGAAACATTCAAATCTAAGATCTGGCAGTATGCCTTATTATACGACTTAACCGGTCCCAAAGGGCAAAAAATTTTACTACTATTTAATGTAATAAAGAAGAAGGTTTATTCCGAACAAAATAAACATTTTGAACTTTACCAGAACCCATAACCTATGACAAATGTTACACAAAATTGAGGCGAAAGTAGACTTCAATATGACTTACACGCATCCTACAGGTTGTAAAAGTAACATAAATTATTCTTTGCAAAATTCGTAAGTTATCAACTGTATGAGAGATAATAACTTCAACTTCAACTTTTGTGTCTATGGCTCCGTCGTTTTGCGCGACGATTTTGCCAATGTCAGGGTTGAGAGACATGTGTAGCGGTAGTGAGACAGATAATATTCGTCCATATATTTGACTTTTAAATGACAGTGCAAGTGATAACGTGAAAGTCGTGTCAGTCTATATGATGTACTCTATGGTATGGTCGTGAGTCAAGACAGCTGACAGCATAGATAATAACTACACTATAAGTTTAGACCATACGGAGTAAAAACTTGAATACAAGAACTTGGTTAAGCGCCCTCTGATGTCAAGAAACTTGTACTACAGTATTATTACTGTAGTACAAGTTACAACAAGTAACTGCCTCCGTGGCCGAACGGTTACCATACCGGACTGCCACGCAGAGGTCCCCGGGTTCGATTCCCGGGCCGGGAGAAATATTTGTATGGCCTACATTTATTTCTCTCGTGAGTTTGGGTGTAATTTGTGGTTGTCTATGTGTGTCCATGGCACCCGCGACACAGGGTTTCCCTAGTGCGGGGCTATGTTGAGTGTGTGCGTTATTATTATTATTTTTTTTTTTTTTTTAAAGTTTCTGGTTTCACGTGAAGAATTTTGCGAATATCTAATCATGAGAGTTACAATTTAACTTTTTTTATATTTAACTACTTAACACTGCTCTTTAGTCTATTCCGGCTTTTGTAACAATACAAAATAACGCGATATACATGACCATTACAGATATTTAAATAAATAAGTTTTACAATTTAAGTTTGTTAATATTAATAAAATCCGTTATTGATTTCCAGAGGAGATTTGTGTGTAGTATAGTAATAATAGTTCAATTCACAGAGCATGGGTCACTATACGTTTGAGTTTGAGTTTGAGTTTGAGTTTCTAGAGACGTAGTGATGTTAAATCGAATGAAACAAAATCTAAACAAAATATAAAGGATTCAATTATTATGTTATTTGGTTACTAAAAAACTATACAACATATAATGAACAAAATACAAACAAAAAGTCAACAACAACAAAATGAAATTTGACCAATTACTCCAAAAATATTACCCAAAGTCCAAAACAAAAAACCATACAGGATATATGTAAGCACTCATATTAACAAAAATGTACGCGAAATAATAAAAATATGATGGCACATACTGTGTACCAATTTTTTAATGATTTATAAATTATTTTTCATAAATTGTTTATTTCATTACAACTGTGTCAGTCAATTAGTTGAATTTAGGCTTACTTTTGTTACTATGATTAGGAACTTAATTTAAAAAAGATATCATTTTCAGAAACTTATAATAAAATCCCATAAAACAGAAAAGATGCATTTTTGCAGCTGATTAGTGCCGTTACATCCTGTATAAACAAATTTTGATTCTGTTTTCTTAAGCTATAGCAAATAAAATAAAATTCGACAATTACTGAGGTAAGGTAATTACTAAGCTCTATATGGTAGATACTTTTTGCTATTAAAAATTTAAAAAAGCAAAAATTTTTCAATTTTATTGGAACCTGTTATAAAAGTGCTACAAAATACAAAGGTATGACTCGGGACCACACGTACCTGTACCATGCTAATAAAGACTTCTTAATTCACTAGATGGCGTCATTTAGTCGTTAATCCAAAATGCTGCAGAGTATTTTCGGATGGAAGTGTGTTCAAAATATAAAGAAGCATACGCAAGGTATAAATTTTTAAAACTACTATAAATGAAAACATTCACCCTGAAAATAGAATTTTTAACGACTATTTAAACATAGACATAGCGTAAAATCTTGACTTAATAATTTTATTATTTTCATTTCGATAATTATGACACAATTACGTTTATTTATTACTTGACTTTCAGAACGCACTATGTCAGTCTAGAAAAATCGGCAAAAGTGAGCAGTTGTTTTGTTACCTACCAAAAATAAATTCTTCCACATTGATCTAACTAAAATTATTACTCGAAAATGTCGGAAACTAAGGAGGACGTCCCGGGCGAGGTAATATTTTAAAATTACAACAATTTCTAGGTTATATACTGCATAGAAATTTAATTTTAGAAAACGATTTTCATTCTGCTTTGTTCTTTGTTTTTTTTTTTCGGGACAAACGGTGCATTTAATAAAGTGGAATGTCTATTTCATAATGTTTTAGTTTTGCTCCGTATTGTATCATGATCTCCAATTTTATCGAAAAGTGGGGTAGGTATAAAAATAGGTGGCGAAAAAATGTTTGCGTGGAGTTGTTATTGATGAAACTATTTTACTTTAACGGCTTACGAATAGTACTTCATTTACATGTTTGCTAAAAAGACTATCTTCTAGTGATAGTAGCAGACCACTGTTCTACTAAGAAACAAGAGGAAATATTTTGATTTTAAGGTCACACATTAATTAAAAGACAAATGTTATAAAGATAACTTTTAATACAGCTGTTTTTAAGAGAAACGTCGTCTAATTAAAATATTCAAAGCCGTAAGGGTATAATAACAACTCAGTGCCTCATCTATTAATAAACATAATGCATGGTATACATTTATATAGGTTCATATACAACATCTCTCCTGCACTATATTATTACGGAGCCTTAATTTGATATAGGAAACTTTTTAGGTACACTGACAAACTGATGAATAATAAAACTTATGTCAAATAATATACAATGAATAGGTTCTGTAAATCAGCACTGAAACCAGATCTTGTATCTGATTTTTCAAAATGCTGCAGAAACTCCACACTAGAAGAGCTGGTGGAGCTTGTGACTTAATAGCCAATATCCAGAGTGTAGGCTATATTGATACAACCTTTGCTGTGAGCTTTCAATGTCAGCCGTCTATCTAGACAGATTAACGGGAACTTGGGTAAATCCCATTTTTTAAAAAGATTATTTTATGTTATCAAGTAACGGGACAGACAAGTTGATGGCCTGGTGGCAAGCGACATGCTTGTCCATAACAGTTACAGTGCCAGTTAGAGCTTTGAATTGTAAAAATCTGAGGGGCACTGCCACTGCGCCTGTCACCCTAAGACATAAGTTGACAAGTTACATGTGCCTGTAATTTCACCCTTACCCATATGATTTTGTCATGTACATATTCGATCCAGATGGACTTACAGTATTTGATTCCATCCTGTTTTGCTTTGATATGAGCTTGTCGTGTTAGTTCTCTATCCTTATGAATCCCCTCAGATACTCGAGATAATCCTGTTTTAACCGACTTCAAAAAAGGAGGAGGTTCTCAATTCGACTTTTTGTTCTTTTTTTTCTTTTTTTTCTTTTTTTTTTGTATGTATGTTACGTGATAACTCCGGTATTTGTGAACCGATTTTCATGATTCTTTTTTTATTGGAAAGGGGGTATTTCCATAGTGGGCCCATTTCATTTTGAAGATAATCATCCACCTCAAAGGGTGGCTGTTCACGCATGAAGAGTCATTTTTATAAATAGCGCCTAACTTTAATTTAGGAGCAATTACTTTTAGCAATTATTTAGTTGATTTTGCTATTTCTCCAATTCAAGGCGTTTTTCTCTCGAAATACTTTGAGTAGTGTCTTAGTGAGAACCTATTTTTATTATCTCCAGTATCAAGTCCTGTATAGTGGCGAACTAGGGGATATTTCAATGACACTTAGCAAATAGACGTAATTCCACATACTTTTGAGGTCAGTTTTTTTAGTACTCTGTACTGAGATTATTTAAATTCAGATAAATTGAAGACGAATATGATCCTGGGTATTTGAGTAGATTCCATTTTGCTATGACATGATCTCACCATGCTAACCTTCTAACCAGATGGACTCCCAGGTACTTGAGATGAGCATGTTTTGCTTCATATAAACTCTTCATATAACCCCACATCAATATGAATTAGGATCTGGTTGTTAATATTTACTTCTTGGTTTTCTATCCTGAGTGTAAAATAATGTAATACAATTTTCCAAATTCCTTTCCAGCCGGCGAAACCCAAGATAAAGCATGACTGGTACCAAACAGAGTCGCAAGTCGTGGTGACAGTTCTTATTAAAAATGCACCAGCTGATAAAGTCAAAGTACATTATGGAGATAGAAGCGTAAGTTGTTTCAGTGTTTCTTTCTGTTTGCTTTTCTTTATAATATAATCATTTATTTTGTATTATCCATGTTGCTATATTACAATTTAATATATATAGGAAATGAAACTATTTTTCCGGATTTAAATCGCGTATGTTTGTTTTTTCAAACAAACCAACGTTTCGGGCCTTTTACAGGTCCCATGGTCACGGTTGACTGTCAACCGTGACCATGTGACCACTTCCGGGATTTAAATCCGGAAAAATAGTTTCATTTCCTATGTGTAACAATCGCGAAAACCTAAGAACTCGAAATTGAATATGTATTTTCTATGTTTATTGCGTCTAATATTTAGACTAAAATCAGGTGTGGATTCACCATGGGAGGTCATGCATAAATAAATTAAAAAAAATATATAAAGAGCAATATAATTGTCACTAACAAACTAAAAAATAGTTATTATTACAAAAAATATAAATAAAAGATTACATATATGCTAAATATTCCATAAAAAAATTAATGGGTTGGCCAACTTTCTAACAAAGAACTTTTTCTTTTAAAATGTTATATTGTCTATGGACGTTTAAAAAAAATATTTTAGCGCGTATTTTCAGAATAGGCGGGAAAATTCTAAGTTTAAAATTAATGAAAAATGCCCAAGGGGGTGATTCACGTAATTAAACCGTTAGGATATTGTAGCAATTTAGTAGTTGAACAGCTTTGTCGTATTCACGTGTGACAGAACGATATATACTCGATGTGCCTCAAATGCCGAATTCACCCGACAAGGTCCAATTAGATGTTCACTTGTTTCGGTCTTTGCAAAACTCTTTGGATTAACACGACTTTGATAACGACGAGACCGTCAAATTACACTTGGAGCTGTATTTTATGAATACAGGGATTTTCATTCTGTTCAATTTGTATTCTGAAAAAAAAAACCCTCGCCTGATAGGAGACTCGTGCTCGGCAGCGGGACGTATTAATGGGTTGATGATATATATTCTTAATGCTCCTTTGTCAAAAAAGAATGGAGTGCAGTATTTCAGG
Source organism: Hyposmocoma kahamanoa (assembly GCF_003589595.1). Lineage (NCBI taxonomy): Eukaryota > Metazoa > Arthropoda > Insecta > Lepidoptera > Cosmopterigidae > Hyposmocoma > Hyposmocoma kahamanoa. Next base: position 5,129,610 of record NW_020653855.1, read on the forward strand.
ATGTATTGTCCTCTCTAAGTGTTACTTACAGGATGCGGAAATTGTACTCTGCCAATTCTGATTATTAACAAATAAAGTATGTATTTTCCTATTCTAGCTGTCGGTATCAAGCCCAATTCCAAACTCCGATAACGAGTACAGCCTGGAGTTGGAACTAGCACACGAGATTATACCAAACATGTGCACATTCAATGTAATACCATCCAAGATTGAGGTGAAGCTGCGCAAGAAGGAAGGGCTGCGCTGGACACAGCTTGAAGGAGAGGGCAATGAGGAGAAGATAAAGGCAATACCGCAAGGTATGTACTTAGATGACTCACTGACGACCCATCGGGTTGTTTTACATATTTACATGCATAAAGCGGTGGAAGCCATTTTGAATCACAATATTTATATTTAAGCTCGATATATATATAATAGTTATAATTTAAGCAGTAATGTGAGCATTACTGCGTTTCGGTTTGGAGGGTAAGGGTGCTGGTGAAATTACAGGCACATGGTACTTGTCAACTTATGTCTCATGGTGATGGGCGCAAAGACAGACCCCAAGATCATCACCACCAGGTGCATGACTTGTTCGCCCCGACACTTGGTATTATAAAAAAATCCTCGTAAGACCCAGAAGTACAATGAGGAGCGCTAAACGCTCAATGTACAGTCAACAGCATCAAGCTACATACTTTTGTTCGAATATGGCTACCAGTGCAACGGAACAAAATCCGTCAATGTGTAGCTTGATGTGCCGCCATCTGTGCATTAAAATGTATTGAATATTATTATATGCTTCGGACCACAGAACAATACGTACAGTAGAAATGCTTAGTTTGTGTGGTGTGTGCCAACAGTTCGCGGATTTCCGCAAGCTTGAGCTCAGTCAGCCATTTTCGCTTTGTACGTTATGATCGTGTCAATTATCTCGCGCAAAACCTCGAAAATCGTAGAAAAATGCCTTATTTCGTTACATTGCAAAAATTACAGTCGTACTGGTATTGACTTACAAATAAATGGACGACGGGTCTAATACAAAAACCACGAAAAAAATGTCCCAAGTCAACCTATTCGAAATTTAAATTGTTATGTCATCGCAGTATCGCGCTGTCCGTAGAACAAATGAAGACTAAAGCGGAGTGTCGCGCTCTGTATACGATTTTAGCGCCTTACAAGTGCGGACACTTTTTATCGCGGACCCGACGTCCATATAATTGTAAGTCAATGCGTACTGGTAATATTGTCTATGGTGGTGTTTCATATCATCATTAAGTCTTATTTTATTTAATTTTAATAAATTTTCAATTTTCTGTAATAAAATGTAAAATGTTTCACTCGTCCGTCTTACGTATCAATATAATAAATATATACAAATATAAAGAATATGTACTAAGTAAGTTTTTTTCTATTTACTCCAGCCGTTATAGACGCGTCCGGACCACAGCAACCTCCAAACGTTTTCAGAAAAAATTGGGACAAGATAGAGAAGGACATTAAGAAAATGGTATGTATATAATAATCACTCATAGCCCCGCACTAGGGAAACCCTGTATCGCGGGTGCAATGGACACACACATAGACAACCACACAAATTACACCCAAACTCAGGAGAGAAATAAATGTAGACAATACGAATATTTCTCTCGGTCCGGGAAACGAACCCGGGACCTCTGTGTGGCAGACCATCATGGTAACCACTCGGCCACGGATGCAGGCAGAAGGTCAAAGTCAAAGTCAAAGATTATTTATTCGAGAGGTAAAATAAATTTACACTTGAAAACGTCACATTTAAGCTACTGCTCGTTCATTACGCTGACCTCCCTGAGAAGAACGAGCAAGAAACTCTAGTCAAAAACTGCTCTTTTCAAATAAACTTAAATGCTATGGAATACACTTTGAATCAAATTTGTGTGGATTCTGGAGCCATGTCGTCTTTCCATACATCTTTATCTAACACGTAGCACTATGGAAAATGGTAGAACAAGCACGGATCAAAAATCATTTTGAACAATGTCGTTATTGATATATTTTTTAATTTTATCTTATAGTTTAATGACGCAACTAATTTATACAGAAGCATTTTTCCATAAAAAACGTATAGTTTTTTTTATACAAAATGTCAAACATGATTGAACGAAAAAAATATTTTTGAGGGAGTTCACTACTCATCTTTGCAAGTTAATTTGAATAGTAAATATTATAAGAAATTAGTAAGTGTTATACATTTTTAAAAAGGTTATTCTTTGTAGATTTTCACAACATACTTTATTTATATTTTGTATTAAAAATTACGTTTAAATAAATCGAAAATGAAATAAGGACAAAAACCTGTGTTTTTAAAATTGATTAAGAGTTTTGACACTTACCAACGTCCTCCCTACTTTAGATTCGAATGTTAAATGGTAGCCTAGTTATTAAATAATAACATGTATAAAAATTGGCTGCGCCTTTTTGCGCTTTTCGAAGTTATTGGTACAAATGTGATAAGAGTCCGAGAAACGGAAAACCACTATCTACTGCGGTTTCGAGTGTTGATCGTTTCTATTGATAGTTTGAGGTAAGTTTTGTTATTTACTATTAAAAAAACATAGTTATGACAAACTTTATCAGTTTTGCACTCATTATGTGTGTGAATAAATTTATCAAAACTCTGCACACGAACCTTTTTTTTAAATGGTATATAAAGGGCTGATTTTATAATAGTTCATTACAGATTCAAAAGATATTAATATACGCGCGTTTGTTAAGGACAGACATTGTATTTTTTAACATTGAAATGTCTACCTTCAAGTTGTCTAAACGTGAAATAATACTTTCGTATATCGAAGGAGGAAAAACTATGGAAGCAATATCAAGTCTTTTGAAAGAAAATCATCAAATCTCTGAAGACAACATATGCTTCATTATCAGACATTCAAAGACGTATGATTCCCGTTTTCAATACAAAATGGGAGCAAGCTTCTCGGAAAAAAGAAAGGTTTTTGAAGAACAATAGCAATTGGCTGGACTTGGAATATTCTGTGACTATACCCACTTCAGAAGGCGTTTTAACCGATACCACTCCATCTACATCTTCTGGAAAACGTGGAAGACCATGCATATCTTACTGAAATTACTGGTGTGGATGTGACTTTGATAAAACGTCTCTAAATAATACTACAAGCACTTTCATCAGGTGTGATGGTAGATGCGGAAAAATTTGGTAGTTATGCTATGGAGACTGCCAGGATTTATGTCAGTAATTATGAATGGTACTATATGCCATCCTCAGTTCACAAAATCTTAATACACGGAGAAAGTATTATAAAGCATTTTGCAGTGCTTCCGATTGGTCAACTTTCGGAAGACGCACAAGAATCCCGTAATAAGGATTACAAAAACTTTCGCCTTCATCATGCCCGAAAATGCTCCCGAGCAGCCACAAATGAAGACGTATTTCATACTCTTCTTTACACATCAGATCCATACATAACAAGCATTAGAAAACCATACAGCAAAAACGTTAAAGAACTCGATGAGGATACACTACATCTTTTGAAAGTGAACGAATTAATTTTAGATCCGGAAGCTCGGCAAGTTTAGTTGGCAAAAATCTATTAATAAATATTTATACAAACCACATAGGTATAAATTGCAATAGGTACATTAAACCTTTAATGTGCATTTAAAATAATATTAATAACTTTCACTACTAATTTTTTTTCAGTTATTGTTTAAAGTAGAATTAGCTTTTCATATTTTTATATTAATGTATCTTGGTAATGTAGTTGCATATTTATGTCTTAATTCCTACGAAACATAAATAGTTACTAACATAAAAATGAATAAACTCCATTTATTGATCGTTTTTATTGGACTTTGATTTTTAATATTTTATAATAAAATAAGTATTATACTAATTTATACCAAACTATCACATTCGAAGCCTTATATATTCCTCTACAATAACGAAAAATTTCAAGACATAATTTTAAGAAACAAAAAAGTTATTGATTTTTGATCCGAAACGCACCCATATTTTCCATAGTGCGTAGTCTTCAATTTTGTAATATGATTTTTCGATCAAAATATTTTTAATGTAGTTTTTAAACTTAGGCAATGATAAACTTAATATATGCTCCGGAATCTTATTGTAAAAACGTATACAGTTCCCCATAAAAAAGTTGTTTATCTTGGTTAAACGAAATCGTGGTACCATGAGTTTGGACTTAGCTCTAAGGTTAATATTATGGATACCTTCTTCTTATTGAAATTATGTATATTTTTACGGGCATATAAAATATTTGAATAAATGTACTGTGATGCCACAGTCATGATACCAGTCTCCTTAAACTTTTCGCTGAGAGAAACCCGAGAGCCTAAACGGTACACAGAACGAATCGCTCGTTTTTGCAATACAAATATGGTTTGAATATCTGCCGCTTTACCCCCATGAGAATTGAGGCAGTTGCTATGCCAGACAACCACACCATTTATCTTGTAATGGTTTCAGGAAGAAGAAGAAAAACCTGAAGGGGACGCAGCCTTGAACTCTCTCTTCCAAAAGATTTACGGTGAAGGATCTGACGAAGTTCGCCGCGCGATGAACAAGAGCTTTGTGAGTTATAAGTTGCATTTTATATCCTTATCAATTAACACGTCTCTGCCAGCAATGCACGCGTTGCGTTTCGGGATATTTTTTTTTTAATATAAAAGTAATAAGTGTGCATTTGATCTCCATCTTACGTGCCCCAAAACTTCCAGTGGTTTCAAGTTTAGCAAAATTGGGGCCCAGGTCCCATGGTCACAGCTGACAGATAGCCAGTCAACCTCTCAGTCAATTAGAAAAAGAATCATTTCAAGATTTTTTTATTATTATGAAATTTTAAGCATTCCATGTGACCTCTCATCTGGACCCCGATTCAAAACAATTCGATAATTTAACTGAGTCGTTCAATTGGATATCATTCTCCAATCGTAGGGCACTTTCGGAGCTATTCAGAACATACGAGTTACACGTTCGTGTCGAATACGATATCGTTATCCAACAGTTTAGTTTACGGAGTTAGTAGGTGAAATAGATTATAAGAAAAATGAAAATCCTAAAATATAGAAATGCAATAGTCTTGCTTTAAATTAAATTATTAAAATTTAACAAAATCCTCTCCTTTATTTCAAATAATAAGAGATTCTTGCTTTTTAAACATTAGGACGTTCGGTAACTTTCATTCAATAACTGTGTTTTGAATAACGTTTGGGTGTGACATCATTTCGGTTCGGTTTCGAATACGACAGTTCAACGTTCGATTTGGGTGTTGTAAATAAAAATGAAAAGAAATCGTATCGGTCGACAACTGAGTTATCGTAAGGTTCTGAATGGACCCACTGATCTTTTTCTAGACTATTGGAGAGTCTCTTGAGGAGGCCTCCAATTTATCTATAGTCTGTCTTTTTTGAAGACGGAGTAAAATTACATTTTTAGGGTTACCAGTTTTCATAAAATTTTTGATAGTTGTTGTCGATAGTTTTATCGATAGATTGTGAAAGAAGATAAAATTTTCTTATCGATAGATTGTGAAAGAAGATTAAATTTTGCCAAAAATTACTGGAATTTGAAAGTTACGACGTTTTAATGATTACTAATTGCGTTATTGTTTTATTCTTATTTTGACAGTTGGCTTACTAGTATCGAGATACATTTTTATTCATATGCATTTTAAAAAGAATAGCCGGATTGAATTATCTGCATTGAATTAAAATGAAAAACTTTAAATACAGTGTATTATGTATGAAAAATTCACAATTTAAATGAGCTTGTGCTCAGTAATTAGATGAATAATGTGTCGAGGATGATTCAAATGAAACAAGTTCAGCTATTTATTCCATAAGCGTGACCAATATTCAGTCGATAATCGATAGAATATTTATGGACTGCAATCACTAGCTGCTCGCAAGCTGGCAGCACTTTTGCGCAATTAACTGTCATTTTACGCCGTCTTCAGAAAAGACAACCATAATGATATTTTTAGGTTAAATATTTATTTGCAGCGTGATCTGTCGCTGTATTTCGTATTTCCAACTTGAGGTGGCGCCACCTTGTTCATAGCCCTGTCCCATATTAAAAAGCGCTCCTTCAGGCTGATTTTAATTCAAAAGGGAATCGATCCGATCGGGTAGTCTCGAAATCAGATGGGTTTCCGAGCGAGAAGATGAACCTGATTCCTACTATATCTTTCTAATTAAAACAAACTATTGTTCCGATTAGAAATGTCAAAAGTTTCCGATCGGCCAGTTGGGAATCGTTCTACTCGGAAGAAACGCAGTTTCCGATCGGGAGAGGCAATCAAAATCAAGCTGCTTATTTGATATTCTAGGCAATTTTTTTCTTTTTCTTTTTTAATATAAAAGTGAAACAAAGTACGCATGCTATCTCTCCGCTAGTGACGAAAGAGACTCAGTCTTTTAAGGCCTTTTAAAAAATCTCGACTAATTTTCATTGCCTCACGACTAGTCAAGACTCAAGTCTTGATTCATAAGACTAAAACTGAAGACTAATTCGAGTCGAAGTCTTTTAACCGTAGGAAGCTATAGGACTAAAACGACCAAAAAGACTAAAACGACTAAAACAACTGGCGCCTCATAGACTCGGGAGTCGCGAGTCATGAGCCGTATGGCGTGATTTTATTTCTACACACAAGGTATTTATTTTACGATTTTTATTATAAGTAAATAAACGTGATTATTTACTACATACTACTTACGTCATTTTTATTTATAAACTTCGGGTTTAATAAGACATAAAATAGGTATAAGTCGTTTGAGTCTTTCAAGTGGTTCAAGTCGTCAAGTCGTTTAAGTCTTTTAGTATAACGACTGAGTCTTATTAATAAAAACTCGAACACCCAGTCTTCATTTTTAGAGACGAGTCCTGTAAAATGGAGTCGAGCCGTTATAAAACTCCTTAAAAGACAAAGAGGGTCGTATTTTAGAATTGTACTCAATGCTCAAGTCAGGACTTGAGTATGATTCAAAGCACTAGAAATCATACTCAAGTCCTTGCCATTAGGGTTGTATTTCCAGTGCTTGAAATCATACTCAAGTCTGCTCAAATCCTGACTTGAGCATTGAGTAGAGTTCTGGAATATGACCCTAAGTCTCTTTCATCACTACTCTCCGCGTTAGACGTATCATGAAAATGCCTTAATGATTAGATACTTTTTAGTTGTCTACAGCATTTTTGCAAAATGCGCGATACGCTGAAACTGGGAGTCTACTCCCGTTCTCCATTAGAAGCAATTACTGTCACATAAGTAATACCCGACTAAATAAAAAAGCAATGTCAGGTATGAAGCCTCATTCGCGTCATGCGTCTTTTATCTTGGTTGATTTTTACTTATTTACACAGTAAGTAGTGAATTATTCTCAATACGCCGAGCAGAACCGTGCTACGCTATTTTCGTTAAGTCGAGCCAACATCACGTCGATCCGTTGGGATAGGCAATGGGAATAAAGAGTTATTTTTTATTTAACAATCTGTTGAGAATTGTTTTCGTTTCATAGTCGTGGTTGTGATTAGAGGGTGCTATAAATTCTTAAACTGTGCGTTGCGGGAACAAAACAAAACTAAATCGTGTAGACTTAGATAAGTTTGCGAGGCTAAGCAATTGTTTTATTTCGCCAATTTTATTTTTTGGTCGTTGTCTGTTATTTTTGTAAACAAACATATTTATTTAATAATATTATGATTGCCGAATTTTGTGAAAAAAATAAAGAAACAAAAATAAAATTCGAAATAAGACAAAAAACCGGACCAGGTTCAAAAATTAAGTTGGCTACTCTACACTACTGTAGAGGTGTCGATTTCATCCTGGTAACCTCGGTCTCCAAAATTTCGCGACTCCAGACAAACTTGGCATTTTCGACTGATGTATCAACATATAGGTGTCAGTCTCAGGAATATCGATACTTTGAGACGTCACTTAATTAAACAGTATTATTAATTGATTAATTCACATTGGACATTATAAGTGTTGCCATTGGACACATTGGACAGTGTCCGGACTATGTTGGTGCGATGTAGACGCTTGCGTTCATCATTTCAGAACAGCATACAAATGTACGGCTCTCGTATACCACAGTCTCATCAGGTTAGTAACGGTTAGTTGTATTACATATCATTGTCACAAAGTTCGGATTTCGTTTTTATTTTGCGCGTGAGCGAGAGAAAAAAGATGTTGCTACAGTGCAAATTAACATGAATACTATAATTAAATTTAATATTGTTGCAATTTAAATATTCCCAGCGATTAGGTAGTAGTTTAGCATATTAACATTAAACTTTAAAATACAATATCGAGTTCTTAGGTTTTCGCGATTGTTACACATAGGAAATGAAACTACTTTTCCGGATTTAAATCGCGTATATTTGTTTTTTCAAACAATTTATGCGAGCATGTCATGGATAAACCTACACATTCAATGAAGTTTGACAAACCCCAGGTCCTTGCAAAAGAAGTCCGTTATCTACCCAGGATGCTGCGAGAGGCCATTGAAATTAAAAACATCCTAATTTCAACAGGGAAGATGGTTTCTCCGTATCACCAGTTTGGGATCCAGTATTTCCTCTAATGAAAAATCCCAAACAGACATAAGACTGCAGTACTAATTAATATGTTTTAGTTTATTCTAATTTCTATTAATAATTAATAATAAATTAAACTTCATAAAAATTCATTCAATAAAATAACTTGTAAAACTTAATGTAGCGTAAATTGGAATGTTTTCTTTGTAAAATTAAAAATAAGGTATTTAATTAATAACTATTGTAACTATAGTGAAAAAATTAAAAATAAGGTATTTAATTAATAACTATTGTAACTATAGTGAAAAAATAGGGTGGTTTGCATTAATATTAGACATAAGTGGTTGAAGACTGTACCACCTCAGTCAACCGTGACCATGGGACCTGTAAAGGGCCCGAAATGTCGGTTTGTTTTAAAAATCAAATATACGCGATTTAAATCCGGAAAAATAGTCTCATTTCCTATTTAAAATACAATGTTAACGGTAACCTATCAAAAACTCGAAAATTTTATTGTTCGGAATAACGTTTGTTCGAATTTTCATTACACCGAAAACCGAATTATAACGAAACAGTTGTTCTTTTAGGATATGTTGAATGTTTATCGCAAAGACACGATTAGGTTCGTTTAGGTTAGGTTAAGTTAGGTTTAAAAGAAAAAACATTTTCCTCTCAAAATTCCTTTCGAGGTTATGAAATTTCGACCAAACGTTATTTCTGGAAAATGTCAGTTGGGACTATTGATAGGTAACCAATGTTAACAGATAATTTCGCACAAGAAACTTTAGTTTTTAGAATTTATTATAATTATATATTATTATTTATTATAATTATATATTTTATTATAATTATATATTATTAGTTTATAGAATTTATTCTATCGTAATTCAAAATTGTTAAATTGACAGAAAAAGATTTGAAAATTTAAAAAAAATTAAAGAATTTTCTTGTGTTTATTTTTATTTTACATAATATTTAGTAGTAGTAATTTTTGGAACTTACAAATCGTGTTTTATCAAATTAACGTTGTATTTTAAGTAACTTTTATTATTAAAAAAGAACCGACCTCAAAAGTTGGTGGAATTACGACTAATTGCCAACTTTTATTGAAATGGGTTACCGGAAAATGCGCGAAACCGGATTCATCACCCTAGTTTGCCACCTTTAGAGGTGGAATGTTATCTTCTTTCCAGCTAAAAAATAATCATGAAAATCGGTACACCAATGTCGGAGTCATCGGTAACACAATTGCGTAAAACAGTCGAATTGAGGACCTCTTCCTTTTTTTGAAGTCGGTTAATAATAATGTGAAGTCGATTTACTAGTGTTGTATTTTGACAGTATAGCTCTATAACCATAATAATTTGAAAGTTACAAAACGTCTAGAATTATTTTGAACGCCACGGATTCTTTTAAAATTTTTAGTTCCTTTTATGTCATAGAAAATATTATAGTGTTATTTTCAGTTCATTTATCGATAAATACGCGGCTGAAGTAACATGTCCCGTAAATTATTATTATTAAATATGTTAATGGAAGAAGAATCAAATTAAACCATCTTTTCGTCCTACCCCACATCGTACGTACCCTACAATCTCGCAATTGATATTAATAGTCATAATGAACTCGCGCGAAGTCGTGTTAAAGAGTATAACTCTATGTCAGCGGCAATACGTTTCAATATTACATCAATAAATATTTCAATTCTCGCTTCGCCCATCCTCGTCAATACAGACTATTTATTTAGATTGATTTGATCGACGAGGAGAGAATTGAAATTTTGTCATACAAATTTCAAAACCCCCTTAATAGTAGATATATATTTATTCGTATCGTTGTGTTATTGGCGGTTTGAAAAAGATTGACCCAAATTCAAACTTGTTTAGCGGTTTATTTCTATTTCAATATCATAACTTCGTGATCGAGATACCAATCCCCGATGCTGGTACAAAAATATGAAAACGTACTGCATCAACAAAGGTTATTTCAAATACTGTGATGAATATCCTTTTAACCGACTACAAGAAAACAGGAGGAGGTCCTCAATTCGACTGTATTTTTTTTTGTATGTATGTTACGCGATAACTCTACTAACTAATTAATTCTAACTAATTTGTGAATCGATTTGATGATTCTTTTTTTTATTGGAAAGAGGATACCTCAGTAGTGGTCCCGTTTAAATTTGAAGAAAATATCGACTGTGAACTGACAAACGCCAAAATTGAGATAGTACATATCAATTTTGACAACATTACAGGATTAAGAAAAAAATATTTTAAATATTTTATATAAACCAGATGGTTTATTAAATAAAAATACATAGTGTACATACTTACAAGTGTAATAAAAATACTTAAAAACTACGTATTTTTATTTAATAAACCAGTTGCTATATAAATGACGCAAACAAATTTTTTCTTCATCTGTAAAGTTGTCAAAATTGAGATCGTAACGATTGCCAGTTCACAGTCGATATTCCACTTCTAAGGGTCTCATTCCAGAACTCTACTCAATGCTCAAGTCAGGACTTGAGTATGATTTAAAGCACTAGAAATCATACTCAAGTCCTTGCCATTAGGGTCGTATTTACAGTGCTTGAAATCATACTCAAGTCTGCTCAAATCCTCACTTGAGCATTGAGTAGGGTTCTGGAATACGACCCTAAATCTGATATAGTTACCTACTCGAAATTATGAATAAATAAATATAAAGACAATGGATGCGAATTGATACAAGTTTTGACTGAAGCAGAACATTCAAATCTAAGATCTGGCAGTATGCCTTATTAGACGACTTAACCGGTCCCAAAGGGCAAAAAATTTTACTACTATTTAATGTAATAAAGAAGGTTTATTCCGAACAAAATAAACATTTTGAACTTTACCAGACCCCATAACCTATGACAAATGTTACACAAAATTGAAGCGAATTGACCCTAAGGGTCATATTCCAGAACTCTACTCATTGCTCAAGTCAGGATCAGAGTATGATTTCAAGCACTGGAAATACGACTCTAATGGCAGGGACTTGAGTATGATTACGAGTTCTTTAAATCATACTCAAATCCTGACTTGAGCATTAAGTAGAGTTCTAGAATACGATCCAATGAGTGGCAAAGTAGAGGATGAATCCGGTTTCGCGCTCTTTCCAGTAACCGATTTCAATAAAACTAGGCAAATTGATGTAATTCCATGCACTTTTGGGGTCGGTTTTTTTAATACTCTGCACTGAGATTATTTTAAATTATGTTTACAATCATTGACTTACAAATAAATGGACGACGGGTCTAATACATAAACCACGAAAAAAATGTCCCAAGTCAACCTATTTGAACGTAGTGACATGTAAAGGAATATGAAAACGCTAAAACGTTAGATTTAAATTGTAATGTCATCGCAGTACTGTCTAATTTTGCTTGCTTCGCTGTCAGTCGAACAAACGAAGACTAAAGCGTGAATGACGCTCTGTATACGATTTTAACGCCCTATAAGTTCGGACACTTTTTAGCGCGGACCCGACTTCCATGTAATTGTAAGTCAATGTTTACAACCTATAGGTACAACTAAAATGGTTACGTGACAACCTTACGCTCCGAATGAAGTGTAGGCATTTACGCGTCGAACAGGCGGAAGTTGCCCTACTTGTCTAATTAATTATACTATGTAATATACCTTCCGGAAAAAGTATTCATTATAATAATTATTATTCCTTTAGTAACAAGTTCCGTTGCTTCTCAGATACAAGTCCCTTTACCAAAACCGGCCCTTAGGGCCCCACCTGAAGATACATTACAAAGTCCGTGGGAATATGTTAAATTTTACGCGTCATATATTGAGAAGCCTCTTTTTGTATACCTTTTATATTATTTTGTCACTTTTATTGTTAAAATTTTATACACTCAGCCAATCATTTATGATTTATTATGAATATTTATTTAATAAATTCTTACACCAATATTCTTTTCTTTTTTATTTTAGATTTGATTTAGTTTTATTCATCAACAAGCGCCCGATGGCGACTGTTAAACTGTGTCGTTAAACTGCTGCGCAATTTTCGAATTTTTGGATAAATGTGAATTTTATAACTAGAGAGTTTTCAGTTAAAAAACAAAATTTTGCAGGTTCTGTGTAGTACGTAAAGAGAAATATCTAGAGAAATATAAAATATATATAAATATTATGTGCAAACTGCCTCCGTGGCCGAACGGTTACCATGCCGGACTGCCACGCAGAGGTCCCAGGTTCGATTCCCGGGCCGGGCGAAATGTTTGTATGACCTACATTTATTTCTATATTCTCTCGGAGTTGGGTGTAATTTGTGGTTGTCTATGTGTGTGTCCATGGCACCCGCGACGCAGGGTTTCCCTAGTGCGGGGCTATGTTGAGTGTGTGCGTTATTATTATTATTATTATAAACTTCATTGACTTACAAATAAATGGACGACGGGTCTAATACAAAAACCACGAAAAAAATGTCCCAAGTCAACCTATTCGAAATTTAAATTGTAATGTCATCGCAGTATCGCGCTGTCAGTAGAACAAATGAAGACTAAAGCGGAGTTTGGCGCTCTGTATACGATTTTAGCGCCTTACAAGTGCGGACACTTTTTAGCGCGGACCCGACGTCCATATAATTGTAAGTCAATGGCAAACTTAGATTTTTTTGTAAATAATTCGTTTTACATTTTTATTTTAGCTTTATTTTTTAGGATTTTATATGATCGGTTTTCCTATCCCTATCGTGTAAAAAAATTGCATATTGTTTAGACAATGTCCTTAAGTGTACCGTATTTTTTTTTCGAGATCGTTATTTAATAAGTAAATACCTAAACCCTTAAATTTGATATAGCAAAACAGTTCTTCCCGCTTCTCTTCCGGTGCTTGCCTTAAGCAAGAAATTAAGGAGTAAACTAAAAGTTTAATTTAATTTCTTGCTTGAACTTAAACAAAAATCATTTTGTAAATACGAAGAAGATAAGAGCTTTTTAAAGTTCTGAATACACTGAAAGAGTGATCATCCAATAGATCATCTAACCGATATCTAGGATTTTATATAGTAGACTATGTGAGTAACGAGTTTGCCGAATAAAACTGAAAATGCTAAAGTCACGTGTTATGCACATTTCACTGAATTCAGAACGTTAAAACGCTCTCCTGTAAAACTTGGCAATTTCGACATACGATACTTTACGTAGGAGGGGTCGATATATGAACTTACAGAAATCGACAATTCAAATGGATAATAAGCATAAGCGAGGCATAAGCGAACATTCAGCCGATAGTCGATAGAAAAAAAAAACTTAATAAAAATAAAATAGAATATTTATCGATTCACTAGTTGCCATTTGACTCCATCTTAAAAAAAGACTGACTATAAGATACAGTACTCTTTCAAAAATATCTTTATTTTTTTACTAAGTAAGTTACATTTTAAATAGTTGGAACTAAAGCACGCAAAGTATTTTGCCTTGGAGACTTGGAAAGGCTTTAAATACCGAGGCTTCAGTGGTGCTGCGATTGAAAACTGCATATGGAATGACGATGAGGTCGAGGATGCAGCTTGCACGCCTAAGTAAAGCCTATTCACTCTCCCCTTAAAAAGGACCAAGTTATAGCGTGCAGAGGATAAGTCTGCAGCCTGGGAATCCCACTCCATAGGCGTTCGCCATATAAATGTGGAAGCGTAACGCTTTGTGCGCATTCTTTGAATATCTATAACATAGGGGTGGAACCGCAGCCTTCGTCTAAAATTTTGATCTTGGGCGCTTCTCCATCTCTGATGCCGTGTGAAATAGAGATTTCGATTATTAACCGACTTCTACAAAAGGAGGAGGTTCTTAATTCTACTGTTTTTTTATGTATGTTACGCGATAATTTGTGAACGATTTTAATGACTCCCATTTAAATTTTGAAAATATTCCACCTCTAAGGGTGGCAAACTAGGGGATGAATCCGGCTTCGCGCACTTTCCGTAACCGATTTCAATAAAACTTGGCAAATAGATGTAATTCCACGAACTTTTGAGGTCGGTTTTTTTAGTACTCTGTATTACTGAGATTATATTTTGTCAGTAAAAAGTCCGGACTTTCTTGTAAATGTCAGGCTATTTGTCCCGACTATTCAAATTTCGGTATGGTAACCCTAATTGCGTGTGCAACCATTAATTAGATTGTATCAAGAATCGTTTACTCCGTTTAAACTCTTTGTAAAAAAGTTTTAGTTTTTATTACTTGAAGGCTAATTTATTTAAGTAACTATATTATAATGAATTTTATATAAATTATGTAAGGAACAAATTAGATGAGCCAAAAACAGGTCGTGCGTCTTCCGTAGAATTCTCGCTCAGTTTCAGGAATTCCCGGAACTACCGTATCGTATCTAGTTTCTACGTTACACAATTCATTTGAAGAATTAATAATAATTATTTAATTAATAATAATAATAATAATAACACTCACACTCAACATAGCCCCGCACTAGGAAAACCCTGTGTCGCGGGTCCCATGGACACACACATAGACAACCACAAATTACACCCAAACTCACGAGAGAAATAAATGTAGGCCATACAAATATTTCTCCCGGCCCGGGAATCGAACCTGGGACCTCTGCGTGGCAGTCCGGCATGGTAACCGTTCGGCCACCGAGGCAGTTAAAAAACAGTACATTAGTACCAGTAAAGCTCCCTGTGAAAGAGTTCGTCCAGGAAGTACTGCCACCTTACCTATTTCTGTCATCAAGCAGTAATGTGAGCATTACTGCGTTCCGGTTTTGAGGGTGCTGGTGAAATAACAGGCACATGAAACTTGGTCAACTTATGTCTCAGGGTGACCGGCGCAGTGTCCCTTGGATCTTTGCGATTTAAAGGTGTGAGTGGCACTGCAGCTGTTATGGACAGGCGTGTAGCTTAATATCAGGTGCACGACTTGTTCGTCCCGTCGCTTTGATATTATAAAAAAAAGTACTGCTGGTAAAATTCGTTTGTACAAAACTAAATAGGAGTTTTATGCATACAACCAAAGTCAAAACAATCCGAGCGATCACGCCTAATCTTTAGTTTGTAAAAACGAACCGTATATTAATATTATTACTTAGGCTCAATTTACATTGCCGCGGAAAGAATGGGAACTAATTTTTGTGACGAAATTGACATAGGTAGTATAATAAACTTCATGTGTGCCAACTAAATGCGATACGATAGCTGCAGGAATCTCGGAGACAGCGAGAATTCTCCGGAAACTGCTCGGTCTGTTTTTTATTTTGGCTCGTATCTAATTTGCACATTACACAAAATAAATCAACGTATTATGCTATGATTATAAAAACAATGTAAATCAAGCCTTGAAGATTCAAAGTAGCATTCTTGTTTTCTCCCGCAATGCAAAGCTTAGAAAACAGTTCTTGAAGCGAGATTCGCTCGACGTAACGGGAATAGCACGCGGAGCATGCCACTGCTCGACGTCACGGGAATAACTTTACTTTCACTCGTAAGTTGTAACACTATTTTACGGTACTCATTTCGAGATTTACACATTATTATGGTATGGGCGACCTCTGTGGCCCAACTGTTTATACTGTGGGCGCTGAATGAGGTCCCGGGTTCGATTCTCGGTAGAACTAAATTGGGAAATTAACTTTTCTAAATTGGTTCTAGTATGGGTGTTCTAGGAAATGCCCCAGAGGGATTTCCATTGCTTTGGTACTCATAGAACAGGGTATTCCTTAGGGTGAGACCAGGCAATTGGTGTGGTTATCTGGCACATTATTAACTTGTAAATATTTTATATTCTACAGGTAGAATCCGGTGGCACGGTACTCAGCACAAACTGGAATCAAGTCGGCAAAGACAAGGTCGAGATGAAACCGCCAGACGGCTTAGAATTCAAAAAATGGGAGAATTGAACTGGTTTTAAAATATTATATGTAACTTTTTTATTTACTTTGATTTAGATTGCGGTGTTCATAAAGTGCTGTAATTTAAAACCGTAAACATATAAGTATACATCGCAGCTTGACAACACGCATTAAAAAAAGTTATAACAGATTGTCTCGTGGAAATATAATGTAGGTCTCCTAAAAAAAGATTTTACAGGCAAACATTCACCTGCAATTTGATCAGATGGTAATCTACGCATGGATGGATCATTTTTCGATGATACCTTATCGCATTAGTGGCATACACTATAGTGAAAAGATTTGGTACTCACGGATTGTTGTTCAAGGTGCACCAGACCTACAGAAAGAATATGGTTACATCGTGCGAGGAGACTCCTTTCGTGCATACCAAGGGAATACTTGATAATTTGAAATTATGATTTTGTTTTAACATTATCGGCTGAACACCGTTTCTTTGTAAGAATATTTCGAGCTTTTTCAGTAATAATACAATTAAGCGTATCTTGTGGTTTTGTTCCTCTATAAGCATCCGTTTTTCACGTACATAGTAGCAGTAGAACTCTGTGACAGAATTCGTCCAGGGTAGTACTGCTACCTTACCTATTTCTGCCGCCAAGCAGTAATATCAGCATTACTGTGGTCCGGTTTTGAAGGGTAAGGGTGTTGGTGAAATTACAGTCACATGGGACTTGTCAACTTATGTCTCAGGGTGACGGGCGCAGTGGTAGTGCCCTGCAGATCTTTGCAATTTAAAGCTCTGAGTGGCACTGTAACTGTTATGGACAGGCGTGTAGCTTACCATCAGGCACACGACTTGTTCATCCCATCACTTGATTAAAAAAAATATTACGAATTCCTGTAACGCCGAGCGGCGATGTGCTACCCTTGCCAAAGTTAAAGACTCGGCGTTGCGAGAAACAGTCTTACGATCGGAACTACAATTAGCGACGTAATCTAATTCTTTCTGAAAAGGCTGGGATAGTATGTGCTACAATCTATAAACAGAAATGATGTCCAAAATATGCATAATAGAAATAACGGAATTGTTTCAAAGTAATGTATTGCATTTTGCGTTAATACGTCGCAGTCGATTATATTATTAGATTATTGTAAAATAAGACTGCTAATTGAATAAACTTTTTAAATTATATTGTTGTTTTATTCATGAAATTCGTTTAACCTTTTTTTTAACAGATGCATTTCAAAAGTGACAACATGGTCGACGTTAGAGCATGCACACCTAAATGACATCTATTTACTCTCGCCTCGAAAAGACTCAAATTCTATAGTTCCTTGCTGTGCTGCAATAGCGCTGTAGTCTTCACTTCACTTTTTATTTTGATGGCTCCATCATTATGAGAAATGATGATTTTGCCAATGTCACGGTTGAAAGAAAAAAACAAAAAAAAAATACGCTGAGCTTTATTAGGACATTAACCGGTGTTGATGAGTTGGTCCACGGGGGTACTCAGTTGAGAATCTAAAACAAACGACAACACAAACATGTAACACGTATTCATGTCTATATGTTATTTAAGTGGATAAATTTACATAGAGTAACAATATGGGGGGAGAACACTAAAGTAATGAGATTATTTATGTTAATGGGGCGGGGGAATTTTGGAGGAAGTAAGTTATAAAGTGGAACAGCAATATTAGGGCAATTGAAAAAAATGTGTTCCAAGGTACCCTCTTCTAAGCCGCACTCGCACAGAGAGTGATCTTGGACTCTGATTTTACGCAAAAATACAGGTGCAAACATGGCCTAAGCGCAAACGTATAATGGTGGAAGTGATGTTGTTAGGCAAATCGCGACGTTTAAAAAACCAGGTTTTAGTGGGTAGATTTGGTTGGAGGTTACCATAGTGTCTACCAACAGTTTGTCGTGATTCCTGCCATAGGTCCGACCAGGAGGAGTCCGACTAGCATTTGGGGTTTGGTCATGGCGAGCAGATCTCTGGGAAAGCACTTATGATATTTGCGTACGCCAATTCTTGTCGCATCCTTTGAAAAGGCGTCTACTGCTTCGTTGCCACTGATCCCACTGTGACCGGGAATTCAGTACAGAGTTACCTCAGTTTCCGCACAGTGACATCGGTACAGAGCTTCCTTAATTTGGAGGGTGATAGAGAAATTGTCTTTGGAGTGAAACGGTAGCTTAATAATGTCTTGGAGGCAGCTTAGTGAGTCTGAGAAAACCAAACATTTATTAATTTTATGGGACTCAATATATAAAATGGCTTCAAGTATTGCGATAGTCTCTCCAGAAAAGACCGAATTCAGATAGGGGGATTTAAAACTGAGTACGACATTGAACTTGGGGAACCGCGGCTCCCAAGTCGCCATATTCGCGTAATTTTGAAGCGTCGGTAAAAACAGTAGCCCAGTCATGCCATTCTCTCTCAACTATATCGTTGAAGACTTGGTTTGCTCCAGGTGTATCTTTCATAATGCCAAAACTAAGATAGACTCTTGGGCGGAATGTTAAACATTTAAAATCAGTTTCAAACTACGGGTTCATATAATTTTGGGAAATAGGGAAGGGGAGATTGGAAATTTTGTTAAAACTTGATAAGAAGGGGAAGTTTCTTATGTGACCAATAAATGGAGGAAAGAATAATCTCCGACAAGGATTGCAATACGGGAATCAAAGGGTAAGAAGAAAATTGAAAGATCTTGAAAAGGAATCTATTAGCAAGGAATTGTCTACGTAGATGTAGAGGGGGCTCCAGACATTCGGCTTGAAGAGCGTTTGTTGGTGAGGATTTCATGGCACCCGTGATTATTCTCAGGCATCTTGCCTGGATTCTGTCCATCTTAGCCAAGGCTATCTTGTTGCATGGTTCCAGAAGGAAGCCGCCATAATCAAAATGACTTCTGATGATTGCGTTGTACAGGAGCTTTTGTTATACGGATGTGAGAACACCAGAAAGTGCACGTAAGACATTTATGCTTTTTTCAGCTTTTTGACAAATATAGTTGAGGTCATGAATGCCAGATAATTTTGAGTCCAAAATAATGCCTAAAAAATTTACTATTTCCCTCAGTTCTATGTTTTCCCCATTAACATGTATTTCAGTTTCAGGAACGCGTCTCTTGCGGGAAAAAACGACAGCTGTGCGTTTGGAAGCTGAAAGCGAGAGGCCGTGATCGGAAAGCCAAGAGTCTAGGTAAAAAAGGACAGAGTTGAGGCGTCTTCCAGTATCTGAAAAAGATTTGGAACAAGCGTACAGGGCGATATCGTCTGCATATTGCAAGATTTTGCACACTGTAGTCTTATAAAAGGACGGAGTAAAATGACAGTTGCAGGGTTGCCACTTTTCATAACATTTCAGATAGCCATGTAGTTATTGTCGACAATAAAAAAAAAACCTAAAAAAGTTATGAAACAAAGTAAATCTGTAAAAGACTGACAAAAAACTCGTCATTTTCCAAAAAAGTTCAATAGATAACTTGACAGCTAAGATTTTACTGGCAAATGGCGCGTCAGTTATGTTGAATGTGTGCGTTATTATTATTCTATTCTCAACCTTTTGAACTATCTATCAAAACAGATTACCCGCTTCTTCTCCGGTGACTCGGTGTCCGTCAGGATGGTTGGACCAAACGAGATATAGAAATGAACTGCTCATTATTTACTACATATTTTCTATTGTTTAGTAAGTACCTTTATTGACATATTTCTACCTTTGCGCTAACGGAAATATTATTAAAGAAACAAAGTGGCCAGCCATTCTGACGTCAGGTTGGCTGGACTACTTTACGTTTTTCATGGTTCTAGCAGTATGTAATTTACTTTTTTTATATAAATACGGATAAGATAAACTGTCTTTTTAAAAGATACCTTTTGCAAAGGAGTTTTATTATTTTTTTTAAACAACTTTTTATATAAGCTTCCTAAAATAGTGGATGTTTTTAGGTAGAAATGAGTATATTTTGGGTCAGCCAATTTAACGTCAGAATGGCTGGCCACTTTATTTCTTTAATATTTCTGTTAGTTCAAAGGTAGAAAATATGTCAATAAAGGTACTAAATAGTAGACAACAGGTAGTAAATAATGAGCACAGTTTGTATTTGGTCCAACCATCCTGACCGAAATGGTGACTCGCCTTGGCCCTTGTTACACCGTTAAGGGAATAAATCTGCAGACTGGGACTTTCACTCCATAGCCGTTCGCCATCTAAATGTAAAAGCGAAGTACTACTAAAAGTGAATGGTTTTTTAATGGTCAACGTAAATTGCATGGAACCTGCCTTGTTTTTTGATGTCATAGTACGAATTTTACAGGCAATTCTTACGAGCTTAGAAGTAGCAGTAGAGCTCCATGTGAGAGTTCATCCAGTGTAGTACTGCCACCTTACCTATTTCTGCCGCCAAGCAGTAATGTCAGCATTACTGTATTCCGGTTTTGTCAGGGTGCTGGTAAAATTACAGGCACACAGGACTTGTAAACTATGTCGTAGGGTGACAGATTGAGTGGCATTGCAAATGTCATGGACAGGCGTGTAGCTTACCATGAGGCTCACGACTTGTTCGTCCCGTCACTTGATATTATAAAAAAAAGGTGAACGGTTTTTGAATGGCCAACGTAAACTGCATGGAATCTGCCTTGTTTTTGAGGTCATAGTTCGGATTTCACAGGCAATAAAAATAAAACAGCAACGTGAATAATGTTATTTAGCATTTACTAAATACATTCAATTGGACATTAATTTCACATTAATAAGATCTCTTACAGAATAGTAATACTGCATTCCATTACCTTTTGTGTGATACGTGTCCAAACGATTGTGACTAACTAAACACCTTTATAAAGCAGCAATTTTAGAGAGCAAATTTTTTCTACTGGCAACAGGAACGCAGATGTTAAATGGCAACACTATCGATAGCGACTCTACCGTCTTTGTCATAGACAACGTATAACGACATTTTTAGCGAAATATAATTTATTAATCAGCAAAACGAGATCTGCAACTTATAATGTAAATGAGTTTTTGACATTTACATTTTGAAGCCTGCGACCATTAGTCAATACCTGCGACCCTCTACTTATTTATTGCTTTGACATGTGTTCCTCTTCTTTATTAAATCATAATTTTTAATGAAAAAAATTTTATAATGTAATACGATATGATTTTAATTATATAAGTAATATGACTATGTGTAATAAATGCGATCAATGTATAATATTTGCTATTAACATTTGTATGCCAGTTACTGGCGCAACATGCTGAACTATAAGTGTAATATTAAAATATTAAACATGTAGACTGTATTTACCGTGTATGCTTACAAATAAATATGTCTCTATCTCTACTATTTAGTTTCAGTATTTTAAATGCAATAGCTTTATTTATGACAAAGAGAGCAGAATTGTTATCTGATATTTTTACTTTTTTCACACAATTAAAATGGTGATCTTTATTGTATCCCAAGAGTCGTGGAATATATCGGAAAGTTGGTTATGCCAGCTTTCAGTAATATATAAGTAATATATATAATAAGAACTCGTATATGAATAAGCATTTTTTTTACACAGCGAATATTGTAATGCGCATTGGAATATTCTGCGAAAAACTCGGTTCAATATGAACATAATACAATAGATTTTCTGTTGAAGTGAACTGTGCGCAGAAATATATTTTCGCATACGAACTAGTCAAAAACGTTCAATTGCAAAATGTCCATCGCTAAACGTTCATCTGCAAAACGTCCATTCGCAAAACGTCCTAATCGCCAGTTTATTCTTGTTCAAAGGCTACCATTACAATTTTAAATCTAGTTACTAGAACTTCGTACACGTATCACTCAATAAAATGTCCCTGTCAATTTCTGGTCGTAAACAATAAATACAAAAATATAAAAAATCGATAATCGACGATTACAACACCCGTAGTTTTCGTTTTAAACAAAGGCAGTTTGCTAATAAAGCTTAATTATAAATTGTCGATTCGTACACACTTCGTAGTAAACTATTCTCGTAACGCCGAGCTGTTCGTGACTAGGCGTTACAGGAACAACTATCTAACATCAGCATCAACCCACTTTGCTTCCACTGTCGGGCACAGATCTCTAAAGAGAAGGTTTAGGCCATTGCCATGCCAACTTCACACGTTTTCCAATAGTTGTGAACCGTCTTCAATATGCAGTTTCCATCACATTTTCCTTCAACGTTAGCTAGAGGTATTGTGCTACTTGCTTTGTTTAATGTAGATTTTTTCAAAACAGGTTGAGTATGGCTGTTCTACGCCGATGTTAAAAGACTTTATTTTAATTGCTATTTTAAGCGTAATTCTTATTTTGGCGATTTTTTTATTTATTCAAAAATAAGTGCGCATTTGGCCTCCGTCTCACTGATGGAAAGTGACAATGTGGTCGACGATGTAGCATGCATATCTAAATAATGGCTATTCACTATCCAGATCCAAAATACAGGCACATGGGACTTGTCAACTTATGTCTCAGGGTGACGGGCGCAGCTCTGAATGGCGCTGCAACTGTTATGGATAGGTGTGTCGCTTACCACCAGGCGCACTTGCACTTTTGTTCGTCTCGTCACTTGATATTTAAAAAAATAAAATACAAAACTTACTATTTTATATGTATTTTCACATGATTTTGGTCCCGCTAAATATGCAGGTGAGTGTATAATCATAAAAATCTATACACTTTCCGTCCGGTGGAACATTTGACTGTTCGCCGTTATTACACCATAAAAAAAAATACAAACATCTTTGCGAACTTATTCTCTCTATAAATAAGCACTTTGAAGGCTACATGGGAAGGTCCCAGTCGATTCCTGATTAAACCAATTTAAGAAACAAACTTTTCTGAGTTGCTTTCTGCCTGGTTCTGGAATGTGAGTATTTCAGAACCAGCTAAGAGAGACCTGTGCGCAGCACTGAGGCGTAAATTTTGTAGCATTGTAAACATGTGGCTGACGTCATAATACGCATTACAGATGTTTCCCAAGTTTTACGTCGTTTGACGACTACATTGGTTCAAGACTACAAGAGATCAAGAAATGTGTAGAGTCGACGCTATTTAATCTACACCAATATAAAGTTATAACACATAACAATACAGTTAAAAGTTAAAATGACAATTTAGCCTCTAATTAGGCCTAACACGTAAAATAACTAATATGATATCAACTGAAAAATGGTGATTCTCGCGGTTGTTATACATTGGTAATAAAACTATTTTTTTCTTAACTAAATTGCGTATTTTTTTACTAACCCATATCTTAAATAACTTAGTTCTCTTGTTTAGGCTTTCTAAATAGTCTTTTAAATGGCGGGAGTCAATATTTAGGTTTCCACTTTCACTTATACTGTGGCGGATTTGCAGTCGTGGCCGCCCCAGGCCATGTAGTCAGTATCAGCCGCCCCTTTCTCCAGCACTCATCATATACTGGTAGACTACATAATGAATTTACTTTATTGGCAACTTTTATCGAAGTCGATTCAGAAATTTAGTTAACTATACTTCGTTCCAATCTATTTTGAACAAAAAGTAAACAAACAAGTCACTGACCCGATATAAACGGTTTAGTGATGGCCAATTGTAACGCCAACTACAAATCTATTAATTAATTGAATGAATCGATTTGTTCAATTGAGTCATATTAGCGGTTTTCCTTATATAAGTATATTAACTGCCTCCGTGGCCGAACGGTTACCATGCCGGACTGCCACGCAGAGGCCCCAGGTTCGATTCCCGGGCCGGGAGAAATATTTGTATGGCCTACATTTATTTCTCTCGTGAGTTTGGGTGTAATTTGTGGTTGTCCATGTGTGTGTCCATGGCACCCGCGACACAGGCTTTTCCCTAGTGCGGGGCTATGTTGAGTGTGTGCGTTGAGTGTGAGTGTGTGCGTTATTTAAAATTTCAATTTAAATCCTCTTTCAAATCCTTACACTTAGATACTCGTTCGATTGCGATTGAAATGTTCGATTTAGTAATCGATTACTAAACTTTAATTGATTTAACCGAATGTTTTTATCGAACAGCACTATGTTACCATAGAAGAGGCAGTCATAGAAGTATAGATGAATAATAACCTCAATTTTGGACTACCATTTTTCAAATACAATTTTACGATGCTATCCAAATGAATATTGTTGGAAAAAGTGATGATATATTAAGTCAAAATCTTCGAAATATACGTGAAAGTGTTATTCGATTTATTGAGTGATCGCTTTAGAATTTTTTGTTCAAAATGGATTGGAACAGACTATATAATAGCTGCTAGTTTTTAATATTTTAAGGGATTCGAGATTTAAATAAAACATTTAAAACAGTTTTTTCATGATTGGGCGGCCCCAAGTCCCGGGCCTATTGAGCCTTAGTCAAATCCGCCACTGCACTTATGTCACTTCGAACAAAAACTTTAAATCCGTAATTATTGCCATTTTCAGGATAAACTCTTTTATAATTTGGTTTAAAATAAGGAATATAGTCATTGACTTACAATTATATGGACGTCGGGTCCGCGCTAAAAAGTGTCCGAACTTATAGGGCGTTAAAATCGTATACAGAGCGTCATTCACGCTCTAGTCTTCGTTTGTTCGACTGACAGCGAAGCAAGCAAAATTAGACAGTACTGCGATGACATTACAATTTAAATTCAACGTTTTAGCTTTTTCATATTCCTTTACATGTCACTACGTTTAAATAGGTTGACTTGGGACATTTTTTTCGTGGTTTTTGTATTAGACCCGTCGTCCATTTATTTGTAAGTCAATGAATATAGTTCTAACTTTCTTCATCACTATTTCTTACTTCGTATTTTCTTCATAATATACTTAAAATAAAAAATCAAAAGCCCACTATTGTCTAGCTACATCGCCCCTCAGATTTTTGCGATATAAACCTCAGAGCGGTATTGCAACTGTTATGGATAGGCGTTTCGCTGACCACCAGGCAAAAAAAAATTGAGTGGATGCCAAGCTTCTTTGTAAATATCAATTTAATTCAAGCTCTTGCGTATGGCATGATTTTTCAGTTAATATCATATTTACAAATATAATATTTATTAATACTAATATATTATAATAAATTAATTATATATGCGATTATAAAAATTTAAAAATCAGATCAAATATCTATTATAAATCGTAATAAATACATTTTTGAGCTACATACGATAATTTCTGTGAATAATATCACAATCGAAGGATTATCGTTCCGTCTCCTTTCTGACCGTCGTGCGCCATTTTTTTTAAATTGGTTGGCCAAAAATCCGTGCATTTCTGCCACTAGTTAACTTTAAACAAAAAAATTAACTTTTTTTAAATGTTATATCTACCGTCCACAAACTAACACGCGGCTAAGTGACAAGTGGTCAAATATCCTTTTTAAATTATCCAACTCAGTATTTTACCTTTTTTTTATCAATTTTTGTTATTGTTAGAGGGCTTTCAAATTAGATGCTGCTTATAGAAGCATTGTAGTGCCGCGACAGTGGCGTGGCTGCCTCGCGTACGTTACTCACTGATTGTTACGACAGTGGCGCTGCGACTGCGCTTCCAGATATTGTATAAAAATTAGTAGTGGAGCGACTGCTGCGCCACAGACGCGCTACAGCAAGGTTTCTATAAGCGTACTAATTTGAAGACGCTCTTAATCAGAATCGACTGTTAGTCAAGAGACGATACCATAGTTTATTTTTATTATTTATATTATAAAAACCGTTTGATTTCTATAAACTATATGTTTGTACTTAAAATTTCCAAATTAGGCATTTTTACTTAAATTAAATAATGCCAGATCATCATAGACGGTTGCCCTAGATGGAATATTGTAATGGACAAAGATGTTTTCAACTCTGTATCTGTTTTTAGGAAAAATGTCTCCGATCCCAGTGGACCAACGAGTTCATCAAACCGGGGCTACCACTCTCCCAACTGAGCTACAAAATCAGTCGGCAAACTTCACGATTTTATATAAAGTGCAATCATATTTGTACATTATAACACGTTTAGTGATGGGGCAGAATCTGGCATTGTCTTGTATACATAACATTATAATACAATACAACAAAGGGCGTCCAATATCTTAGTGTAGCCTCACACAAGCCGCAAGAAGCCAAGACAAGTGACCAGCGAACCAATTTCGGACGGCGTTTAAATATAAGCTACATATTTATTCATTAATACTGTTAAATGTTGCAATCTACATCTTTTACAAAAAAAAACTGACCTCAAAATTTTGCTTTTGCTCTCTTTCGCTCAACTACAACTGAAAAGCTACATAGAAGTAGAGCTCCTTGTGAAAGAGTTCGTCCACAGAAGTACTGCCACCTTACCTATTTCTGTCGCCAAGCAGTAATGTGAGCATTACTGCGTTCCGGTTCTGAAGGGTAAGGGTGCTGGTGAAATTACAGGGACATGGGACTCTGGTTGATGGGCGCTGTGGCAGTGCCCCTCATATCTTTGTTAAAACTGAGTGGCACTGCAACTGTTATGGACAGGCGTGTCGCTTAGTGACAGGCGCACGACTTGTTCGTCCCATCTCATCGGTCTGCCCTTTACATCACCAGATCAGCTGTATGTGAGTAATATAATCTTAAGAGGTTGTTAGTATGTTACAAATAACTTTGTATTATTATTAATACAAAGATCGTACACTTAGAAAAAAATCATTCGATCAGTTGGCGTTCGAGTAGTAGCTTAGTTTGCTTGGAGACGTCGGTTCGAATCCGGCCGAATCGAAGAAATTTTTTCTGAGTGTTTGATCTTTGTATTAATAATTATAACAAACTAGTGAAGGAATTTCACAAAAAAAAAAGAAAACTAATTCAATAAAAATGTAAACCTTGTATATATCTCGGTATCTGACAAACTTCTATTGG
Source organism: Hyposmocoma kahamanoa (assembly GCF_003589595.1). NCBI lineage: Eukaryota > Metazoa > Arthropoda > Insecta > Lepidoptera > Cosmopterigidae > Hyposmocoma > Hyposmocoma kahamanoa. The sequence goes on from NW_020653855.1 coordinate 5,156,908, forward strand.
CCCTCTTTACAAAGTCACTCTATCGCACCTGCTATGGTATCGGGTAGTCTCGAAATCAAATGGGTTTCTGAGCGAGAAGATGAACCTGATTCCTGCTATGTCTTTCTAATTTGTGAGTTGACTCGGAAAAGACGCAGTTTCCGATCGAGAGAGGCAATCAAAATCAAGCTGGTAATCAGGAGCGTAGCGGGAAACCCTGCACGCCCAATGGTGGGCGATTACCATTTTTGCATTTATTTTAAGCAAGCGTTCTTTCGCGCAGGATTGCTCGTGTTCGTTTTTGTTACACCGGAAAAGCGTCTGTGTAAAAGGCAACCTTGGAACGCACAATTGCGCGCGACTGATGAGAGCAATCGCGCGGTCTTTCCCTTTTCCTTCCAACGTCTTTACACGCGCGCACAATCATGCATTGCTGTACGATAGTGTCTGGGTGAAACCCTCTTTGAGTTTGATTGAGTAGTAATGTCGACCCCCTCCTACGTAAAGTATCGTATGTCGAAGTTGCCAAGTTTACAAGGGATCGTTTTTGTTGCGAACGCAACAATTTTTGTAATTTTAACATAATTTCCAAAGCAGTGACAAAACGCTGCTCGTCAAGGGCACATTACGTAGGCCTATTTTGAACCAATCGAGTAACACCACATATGTCTTTTTTATCCCTACCACATTTGTAACGAATTTTGTACGTAACTAAAAAGGTAAAAAGGACCGTTCACTTTCAAAACTGTACCCCTTCAGAAACTATCACTGTATCGATTTAACAGCACTACTCCTGTAACTAACCAGTCACCTATTTTAAAATATAACACAGTTAACTAAAATCGTCTTTGATTTTACGAGTCGTCGAGCTCCTGATCGTCATCTACTTTGGGTCTGGCGGCTCCATTTTATAGTTCTGAATTCACTGGAATGAGCATAACACGTGACTTTAGACCGAATAAAACAGAGAAATAAGGGGTCGATTGTATGCAGAAGTCTGACTGCCACCCGTCGCTCGCCACTTGCATCTCTGTGGCTTGTTTGTGGCCGCACTTAGTAACAACTAGCATTACTAAAACTGGTAATAGCTTTATTTAAATGTGACCAGTTTTCTTTGTATTAGTTTTCGATACAAACTATTTAAAAATTATCTACGTGTTTTCATATACTTTATGTCATGTGTGTATGTAGCTAATGCTTTACTAGTATTAAAAATTATCCAAAAATATCTGTATATTTGATAAAAACCTATAAAAGAAGAAAGTGCGGTTAGGGCAATTTACATGGGCCTCAGATAATCTTTATAACAAACTACACTTTTTCTAAGGTTGCCTTTCCACCAGAGATGTGCGACGTAGCGCGGCGTAGTGCGAGGAAAAATCCACCAATAGGATTTCTTCATTTTCCTAGCCTCGCTTAGCGCAACTCCGGTGGAAAAGGATTAGCGGAGCTAAGTATTTGCACATACAAAATAGCGAGAGATGTGTGTGAGGGATGCGGGAGCGGAATGTGTGCAAAACGGTGTAGGAAACTAGAACTACTGAAAGTATGACCCCCACCACACCGTACCCCGCTCGCTGAAAAGAGTCTTTAACATCTTCGCACCTACACATCCTCGCAACCTCATACATCTCTGGTGGAAAGGCAGCCGCATCGTATCGATGACATATATTATACTATAGTGGCCCAGAACTCAGCTACGCCGACCCCGTCACTAGCAGCCGCCATTAAATCATCAAGCGTGCAGGTGTTAGAGCAAGCAGGGCGTGTTATGAGGTCGTTTGAGTCGCACCGCACAAGCAGTCTATGGTCGAGCCAAGATAGCATCCTCTTTTTGACAGCTATGAACGGCGATAGAATGTAACTTAATAATTATTGTCCAAATAGGAAACGAATAATTATATAATTTATCTCTTCTATGAACAGTAACAACGTGTTTATTTCGGTTAAATATATAGTATTTAACTACAATAACACATAATTTAATTTAATATCTGCATTAAAGTTGTGATAGTTTGTATTGATGATACGTCATTTACACAGGGTTACGTTTCTTTTTCTTAAACCTAGTGATGTCCCGCAAGCAATAAGACAGTACTATTATGTGATAAAAAAATAATGTAGTATGGTTGTAACAGTAGAAATATCCCCAGAAATTAAGCAAAAGTGTTGCCATTAACGAAAATTTATACGATAAAAATCATGAATAAATGTATAATATCAAATCAATCATTGCAGACACCGTTCATAAGATTACTTGCTTATGTTATTTACAAATATATGTTAATTTTGCCGAAAAAAATATTAATAAATTATTTAAGTAACCACAAAATTCTCAAACATGTCTGGGTAAAGTAAAAATTTGAATTGGCACAAGTTTCACACACTGCATACTGCATAATGCACAACAGTACAAGTGCGATAGCCTTGTATGCGTCTTGTTGTTTCTGTAACTTGTATTCTCAGGCGGGTATCAATACTACTAAATTCCTATACTATAATTAGTAACTGGTACCATACTAGTATTAATGATACTAATTAAAGTGGTCGTCCAAAACTGTCTGTCAATAATCTCAGTACAGAGTACTAAAAAAACCGACCTCAAAAGTACATGGAATTACATCTATTTGCAAAGTTTTATTGAAATATCCCCTAGTTCGCCATTATACAGGACTTGACACAGGAGATAATAAAAATCGGTTCTCACTACTCAAAGTATATTGAGAGAGAAAAACGCCTTGAATTGGATTATAGCAAAACCAACCATTAAAATAATGGTTTCTTAAGTAAAATTTAGGCGCTATTTATAAAAATGAATGTTCGTGCGTGATCGGCCACCCTTAGAGGTGGACGATTTTCTTCAAAATGAAATGGGACCACTATGGCGGTACTCTCTTTCCAACAAAAAAAGAATCATGAAAATCGGTTCACAAATTCCGGAGTTATCGCGTAACATACATACAAAAAAAAACAGTCGAATTGAGAACCTTCTCCTTTTTGTAAAGTCGGTTAAAAAGAGGATGTTATCTGACACGACTATAGGTTAAAACCATCCGCAACTCCCCGCCTGAACAAATTGTCCTTGCTCCGACCAACCTGAGTTCGAAGTTTTTTCAAAGACGTCCAGATCGGTCATGGCAAAAAAAATTTAATATCATAGTAGTATAATATCGTGATATTCAATAAACTTAAAAATTACAATTATAGCGACATCTCAAGTCAGCGATGGTAGCTGTAAAGGTACCTCTCTAAGTGAAGAAATAAATTTCTCACAGATGGCGCTACGGCAAAAAAGTCGTTAAAAATTTGGTTTTTCAAATCAAAGATCTGCAAGAAGCACATAGAATAATTCGTAAGGTTTATTGGTTAGTTCCGAGGCTTAATTAGCAGAGCATCTGGCACGGATTTGTTATTAATAATTATAACAAATATGGCAATAGTTTTGGTAAGTTTTGAACTCGAAAATATTTTGATGCTGGTACAGTCGTCATACAAACACGTATAGCACGTAGTACAAATAGTGGATACTTAAGTGAGGGTACTGACTGTACAAAGAAAATGAATCGATTTGTCCTATCACCAGTTTTAGTAAATCATCCTGTCGACCTGTGGCTAACCGTACAATTTCTATATCGTGTTTGAACTTAATTATTATAAAATACATGACATTAAAAAGATATGTTTTTTATAAATATAATATGGGGTTTATCAGGGGTGATTATACATACATACATATATAAACACTGTGACTTGTAATGTAATATATTGTGCTGTAGAGTCTGTCTTTTTTGAACACGGAGTAAAATGACATTTGTAGGGTTGTAGATTTCAAAAAAAATTTGTTATATATATATATATTACGTAGTTGTTGTCGATAATTTTGTCGACAGACTGTGAAAGAAGATAGTTCTTTCCAGAAATGTAGAAATGTATGTATGTATGTATATTGTATACAAACGTAAATTATACCGTATCATGTTTACAAACACCCTAAGCGTAAATAAAGTCAATAAAAAACAAGCGAAGAATAACAACTGCAGCGATTTCAGTGTAAGAAATTAAACTGTCTTTTACGAATAATCTACCAAATGCAAAACAAACCCTATAGGAGTAGATTTAAGTACACTTTTGCTTAAAACAAAATTAACCTGTAGTGTATTTTGTATTAAATATTTAGATATTATTCATCAATTCGATATTTTTTATCAGCTCATTATAATGCTCATTGTTCCCGTCAATTGAAAGTGTACTTTAAACTTAAAGAAATAAGTAATATTTTTTAATCAAATCGTCCATCAGTTTGAACAGTGCCAGAAGTCGAAAATCTCCTATTATTTCCTTACGTAGGTACAAAGTGTGACGATTGAAACGGCAAGATTATATATTCGAAAAATCGTCACCTTTATATTTGCCATTTTTGAGTTGTTACAAATGTAGAAACCGATTTGTGTGTTTTTGTTATAGATCTTTGTACTGGCTTCTTATAATAAAAACGCATAGGTAAGAGAATTTCGACAGCTCGGTTACTTGATCTGTGGCTCAGTTGGTAAGAGCAGTGCTACGGTGCAGCACGGTCGTTGATTCAAGTGGCATCGGGTCGAAAAAGTTTTCTGTGTTCGATTTTTTTATTAATAATCATAACAAAACTAGTGGATTTAAGTACTTCACAAAAAATTTCAATAATACACTCAGTTAATATTTACGCTTGTTTTGTACAGAAATCGCCACAATTGCTTATATACCTTAATATTCTTTAACTACGTACCACAACATATACATTTAGTGCAAATTTATTACTTAATTCTAATTTTAAGGTGCTTACAAGGCCGTATTATAATACGATTATTTACTCGCTGCAGACTCTGCTATAAATTATCCGAGCAGGACAGCGATATTGCGCTCTCTCTCCCGGGTATGGACTTTTTTGTTTAAGCGCAGGGCTGTGCCTTACTGCACTTTATAAATGCTTCCTATAGACGAACTTTAATTTAAAATGGTGGTCTGCCATAAATTTAGTTCGAGTTTGGATGTAATCCGTTGTTATCTATGTGTGTGTCCATGCCACCCGCGATACAGGTTGGTGTGCGTTAAAAAATTTGTGATGGTGGCACATATTTGCCAAACAATCACCATGTGTTGATAGCATATGTGACAAAGTATTTGTCTTGTTTGCCTATTCGACAAATACGGCAAACACCAAACTCGCGTGACCGCGCGCTGAGTTTGTGAGTGTTTGCATATTTGTCTGCACGTCAAATATTCTTCCCAAGTACATCAAACACCCAATAGCGTTTACAAGTAGGCATGTGAAATGCCACCATTACACTCACACCACATATTGATGCAATAATATTACGAAAGCATGTGAAATTAATAAATCTTAATTGGAGAGAGCGCAATATCGCTGTCCCGCTCCGATGATTTATCGCCGAGTCTGCAGTAAGTAAATAATCTTACTATAAGACAAATATGGCGTCGTAATGATGAAGATAGTAATGCATTAGTTTATACAAAATTCCTATTTGCACGTACAATCAGCGTCAGAACGGTCTGAACGTTACATCGTTGCGGAACGTAATGGAAGCAAATATTTGTAACGAAATTATACATAGAACAATTAACTTTGTCAAGTGCGCAATGTCCAAACTAGCTGCGGAAGTTCCCTATTTTTGGGCTCGTATCTAGTTTGTATATTACAATATTGACGTAAACTTAATTATGCTATGATTACAAAAATTCGCTTCTATTCCCTTCCGAAGCTCCGCTTCTCTAGTAGACAAAAGAAGTTATCATGGTCACTGGGAGGCATAGCTATGGCAACTCGTAATTACGGTTTATCTTATAATATTTAAACGCGCGTAAATCAGATGCGTATTTTCCGCTTTCAAACCTTAATCAACATCATCAAGCCTATTGCGTTTAAGAATAAAATTAATAACTTCACCCATCCCATTGAAGGTCACATCTCCACCGTCATGATCGTACAATGTGGGCAAATGCTATATGGTGTTGTCAGATTTGCTGCAGCGACGTGGTTCTAGAACTTCCTCGTCAGGATAGCGGTGGGGTCAGGAGTCCTGGCCTGTGCAGTATATTGTGGGTTGGCGGTGGACACCTGAGGAATAATATATCTCATTTGATACACGGTTTATTGTCTGTCTTTTTGAAGACGGAATAAAATTATATTTGCAGGGTTGTCAGTTTTCATAAAATTTTAAATAGTCATGTAGTTGTTGTCGACAGTTTTATCAGTAAATTGTTAAGGAAGCTAAAATTTTGCCAATAATGTCTGAATTTACGACGTTCAAATTGCGTTATAGCCTTCTTTATTCTTATTTTGACAGTTGGCTTACTTACGAAATATTTTTTTATTCGTATACATTTTAATAAGAACCTATATTGAATTAAAATGAAAAGCTATGAAATATGTCTGGTTTTTAATAGATATAGTTCTCATTGTAGTGTATATATGTATGAAATTACAAAAATTGACAATTCAAATAAACCTGTGCCCAAGCAGTTGGATGAATAATGGGCCGATGATGACTAAAATGAAACGTCTTCGGCTATTTACTACATAAAAGTGACCAACATTCAGTCGATAGTCGATAGAATATTTATCTACTGCAGTCACTAGCTGCTCGCAAGCGGGCAACACTTTTGCGCAATCAACTGTCATTTTACTCCATCTTCAAAAAAGACAGACTTTAATATACCGGTGCCGGAAAAATTTACCACGATATCTATTCAACACAGATTAAAAAAAAATATAATAGACACACGCTATCTCACATGATGTTAAGCGACGATGTGACTGATTACGGTACGCGTTTGCCTAAAATATGCCTATTCACTCTAGCCTTGAATAGCCCCAAATTGAACTTTTCGGGACATACGGATAGAGTAGCCGGTAGCCGGTAGAGCAATCCATTTCTTTGCCGTACGCATCAGAAAGGAGGAAGCAAAGCGCTTAGTGCGAATAGGTGGAACATCAACGACATAAGAATGGAGTGCTCCAGACCTTCTAGTCGTCCATAACGGCGAAGGTGGAACTAAATCGAAAAGTTCCTGCGCACACTCCCTGAAATGTATCCGATAGAAAACCGATAAGCAGGCTACTTTCCTGCGATGGTCGAGATTTTGTAGCTTCGACTCCACAAGAGAATTGTTGTTAATAAGTCTCTTTGCTTTTCGCTCCACCGAGTCCAGTTTCGCTCCACAGATGCATTAGATACATTAGCAATATCCATAAATAATCTACGTATCGCATGTACATTAGATACCACGTACCGGTACCGTAAATGTTGGTATCACATGTTACCGGTATCAAATACGTTAACAGCATCAAAGGATACCTGCATAATACTTGGGTGTGGTAACGTGCACATTACTGGTCTCACAATAGTCTACGATATCATGACCGTTGGTATCGCATGGGCTTGATATTATGCACGTTATTGATATCACATTTACAACCGGTATTGCAAAATACCTGCGTATTGCATGAGCGTGTTATCGTGTGCGTTACTGAGATCATACTCTTTGCTGGTACCATGTACGATGGTATACCAACCGGTATTGCAAAATACTCATGAATCGTATGGGCGTTGTACGGTGCACTGATAGATATCACACTCATTGCCGGTTTTTTTTTTATAATTTCAAGTGACGGGACGAACAAGTCGTGCATCTGATGTTAAGCTACACGCCTGTCCATAACAGTTGCAATGCCACACAGAGCTTTAAATCGCAAAGATCTGAGTGGTACTGCCACTGCGCCAGTCACCCTAAGACACAAGTTGAACGTTATGATTCACATTGGTATTACAACCGGTATTGCAAAATACCTGCAAACGCATAAGCGTGGTATCGTGCATATTACTGGTATTACATCCACTCCCACTATCATACACGCTGGTATTACAACAGGTATCGTGTAATACCGGTATCAAAAATTACCTGCATATCGCATGGGCGTAGTATCGTGAACGTCACTGGCGTTTGTATCGCCGGGATGGACATCGGGGTCAGGTGGCGGCGCCCGCTCGGCTGCAGTGTCGTCACCGGGTAGACACGTCTCTACCATCGCCTCGAGGCAATTCACGAATAGCTCACTGCTCTCGGCCGTACATTGGTTCTGGAACAGGTTAATATGAGCCAATTTTTACCCAACTGAAGTTCCTTTGACTCGATAATTAATTAGCCTACTATTAGTGTAGGGCAAATTCTTACAAAGAAATTTTTATTTTATTTGAGCATACTTGTATTTTTATTCTTTTATATAATTATACTATTTTCTTTAATGCTTATTTATTGTATGTTTATAAAAATTGCGTATGAATTTCGCAATATTATTATTAATACTACAATACATTGTATTATTAATAATAATAGTAATAATACAATTATTAATAATACAATAATAATAATAGTAATAATAATATAATAAATAATATAATAATAAATAATAGTAGTAATAGTAATAATACAATTATTAATAATACAATGTATTGTATTATTAATAATAATATTGCGAAATTCATAAAATGAAATAAATTATGGCATCATTCTATTGAATGCCGTTTAATAAAGTAATAAGAAGAAAAAAGGTCCGAAGGTTTTATTTTATTTACGTGCAAATGTGATGAAAAACATTGTATGTTTTACGGGCGATACGGGAATTAAGAACCTCGACTCTGACAGGGCTGTCAGAGTCGAGGTTCTTAATTCAGACTTCGACTGCGGGCTTCTAATAGAGTCTCGAAGTAAGAATGTACTATTATGATACCAGTGACAAGGCGAACAAGTCGTGCGACTGTTGGTAAGCGACACGCTTGTCCGTTGCAACAGTTGCAATACCATTTAGAGCTTTAAATTACAAAGATCCGAGAGACGCACTACGCCCGTCAACTTAAGACATAATTTACAAGTCCCATGTGCCTGTAATTTCACCAGCACTCTTACCCTCCAAAACCGGAACGCAGTAATAATAATAAATAAATTATTTATTTGGCATCCAAAGCCCACTTGTTAGTAAATACAGACATTTTTAAACTTATGACTATTGTTAATAAATACAGAGCAAAAAACAAAAACACACATTATTTCGCACGAGGCGCCGCCGATTACCCCATCACCTCACCAGAACCCGGACGAAATGACGAAGCGTCGGCGCATCGGGTTTAGCCGCAAACGTTTTCAGGGTGCTGTTAGGACTAGAACGCAGGCTAGAGAGTAGTGACGCCGTCCGACGAAACACAGACCACCCATGTAGAAGGATTGACAATACCGCCTTGAATAAAGTTATTTTGGCTTGCTCACCACAGCGGACGAATCTATGTGCCAATATATTACATCTGGCAGCCAACGTCCTACGTTCCCGATCAATATCAGTTTGGTAATAATGGCATTAATTCTCACATTATTGCTTGGCGGCAGTACTAGGTAAGGTGGCAGTACTTCCCTGGACGAATTCTTTCACAAGGAGCTCTGCTGCTACAGCGTTCTCTGTCGAATAACCTCATTTCGAATACCACTCTTCAGAGAAACACCCAGCGTAGCTCATTCCATATATTATACTGGTGGATTATTATGTATGCTGTTTGATTTAAATGCTTACGCACCTTGGTAAAAGGTCCAGCGAATCGCCAAAGCCCGCCGAAGCCACAGCTTTGCATGTAATGAAGCTGTTGCTGACTCGCGTCTTCCGATGCTATCATGTTCTGAAAATAAACAATATTGATTTAACAGTACATGCTATGTGGAGCATTCAGACTGGATCATGGCGGTGAAATACAATCGTGTTTGACAAGATTACACAGACTAGCGTTACTAGCAAGTTAACAGAGAATGTTGTTAATTATCTACATAATGCATTATAACAACGCTTACTATGAATTGATTGTTTCAGTTAGGGTGTTTTCTTTTTTTACAATTCCAAGTGACGGAACGAACAAGTCGTGGGACTGTCCATAACAGTTGCAGTGCCACTCAGAGCTTTAAATCGCAAAGATCTGAGGGGCACTGCCACTGCGCCCGTCACCCTGAGACATAAGTTGACAAGTCCCATGTGCCTGCAAACTGGAACGCAGTAATGCGGCAGAAATAGGTAAGGTGGCAGTATTTCCCTGGATGAAATTTGTTATTTTTGCTTGTCAAGTTTACACAGACTATTTAGTTAATAAAGAACATAGTTATTTACCTGTATAATGCTCTGCACAGCGCTCAGTATGACTTGATCGTGACAATGCATTAGCACGTGGTTTATTTTCATATCAAGCAAACTATGACTGAAAACACATAATAATTTTTGTAAGTAAACTTATAATATCACGAATGTATGTAATATCAAAAGATGTCATGGAGTTTCTACATCAACTTCGAATTCAGAAAAGTCCGAAGTTGTATTTTCGATAGGTCTCAGGTTACAAAGTTTAGAATTTCGAGAAATTTGAATTTGAATCATAGGGTCCCCTCAATTAGAAAAATAAATCTAGATCAATTAGGACGAAATTTGCTTGGTACAGAACGTACGTATAGGAAGTTAGAATATACACACATTAAAAGTGTCTAGGGCTCAAGCACATTGTTGTTAATTACTGAAAATCGGGTATTTTCAATGAATTTTTTTCACACCAATGGATTTTTTGGGCAAATTCATTTTCAAATTAAAATTATAAAATTGAAGAAGAAGACTTTCGATTAATAATAATAAATAAATTTATAAATAAATATTGGACAACATCACATATGTTGTTGTTACGTTGCCCTGATCCCAAAGTAAGTAGCTAAAGCACTTGTTATGGAAATCGGAAACAACGACGGTACCACAAACATCCAGACTCGAGAATTGTCTTTTGTTATTGAGAAAGAATTGAGAAGTTAGTTTTTCTACACTGATCCGTCTGGGGATCGAACCCGGGACCTCAGAGATGGCGACGCCATGGAAAGCGGTGTGCAAGCCACTCGACCACGGAGGTCGTAATAGTATACAAAATGTTTAAATGGTAATAAATTAAAAATTCCTTCTCCTCTCCTTCGCCACACCCCGGACTCTTCATACGACTGTCGAAAACCTACTACTACTACATACAGCAAGGCGCTATCTGCACACGCGCAAATGTGTACGTGAAGTGGCAAGGTTACCCACTCACCACATCACTTTCTTGCACGTTACGTGATCAGAGCGGCAACATAGCGAAAATGCTAACGCGAATCTATTACCTATGATTGTATTAATAGAATTCAGAATCCTAATAATTACACATGTCTATTATGTATTTATATCGATATATGAATCCATCATCAACAATCCATTAATATATATACGAGGGTGCGTTTTTAAGTTCGCGGAATGAGAGGGTTGTGGGGGGGCGATTAGGCTCATTAGGGTCGTAACGTGTTCAGTGACTCATAATTAGTATAAATACGAGGTTTCATTGCTATTAGACCATTAGTCTTTGAGTTATCGTCAATCAAGCAACATAATCGGGAGTGAAAAGTGAAATATGGAAAAAATCGAATATCGTGCCGTTATAAAGTTCCTTACAAAGCAAGGAAAATCAGTTGCGACCATAATGAATGAGATGTCATTGGCTTACGGCGACTCTTGTCCAGGAAAAACCATGCAGTACAAGTGGCACAATTTATTTAAACAAGGAAGGGAATCCCTTGAAGACGATCCGAGGCCGGGCAGGAGCATCGAGGTGACCACGCCAGAACTTATCCAAAAAGTTGAAAAAATTGTACTGGAAGATTCTCGACTAAAGAAGAAACAACTCGCAGAAATGGTTGGAGCATCAGATACAACCATTTTTAAAATTCTTCATGATCATCTTGGCATGACTAAGGTCAGTGCAAGATGGGTGCCGAGAATGCTCACGCCGCCGCAAAAACAACAGCGCGTCGAGTGTTCACGTGCATTTTTGGACCTCTGTAATGAAGACAAGGATGATGTATTGAGTCGAATTGTTACTGGAGACGAAACTTGGGTTCATCATTATGAACCTGAGTCGAAACAAGACTCCATGCAGTGGCATAAAAAGGGCGCAGCACCCCCTAAGAAGTTTAAGGTGTCACAGTCAGCTGGGAAAATCATGGCAACGGTCTTTTGGGAGTCGGAAGGAATATTATTAATCGACTATAAAGATAAAGGTGTTTCTATAACCGGGGAATACTACGCTTCAATATTAGAGCGACTTAAAGAAGCCATTAAGGAGAAAAGACGGGGAAAATTGACGAAAGGTGTGTTGCTTTTGCACGACAACGCGCCCGTTCACAAGAGCCGCGTTGCGTTGGCTGCCCTGCATAAGGTGGGCTTCGATATTTTAGATCACCCACCCTACAGCCCAGACCTGGCCCCGAGTGATTATTACCTGTTTCCAAAAATGAAAAAAGAGCTCCGGGGTAAAAAATTTACCACCGATGATGAAGTCAAGGAGGCAGTTTCGGCGTATTTTATAGACAAAGACCAATCATTTTTTTATGAGGGTATAAATAAATTAATTAAAAGATCTGAAAAATGTATTCGTCTTGCAGGTGAATATATTGAAAAGGAAAAATAATTTGGTTTTTTTATTTCCACTCCTTATCCCCCATTCCGCGAATATAAAAAACCCCCTCGTAATACCATATATAATACCATACTTTTCATTAATTCACTAACTATTACATTGAAGATTTATTTAAAAAATATATTAAAAGCACTTAAAATGTTATATTTTGGACATGTATTTTTAAATAAGGTAACCAAGGTCTTTGAAATTGCGTGTCCAAGTTGATCATCATTATTTAGTTAATAATTTGGTATATTCGCTACTTACGTATATTATTCGAGAACCCTTGTCTACTAGCTCACGAAGTCATGACGCCTCATTATTCTGATATAAAAAATCTGTATTTTTTTATACATACATATATTACTCTGCAGTAAATAAATAAAGAAAACAATAACAGAATGAGTCTCAGACATAAGTTTTTTTACTTACTTCGTTTCATCTTTCGGAAAATGATGATAAACAGCCGTACACAGCACAATTCTCGACCATTATAAATAGTAACGTAAAATGATGTTTAAGATTTTATAACGTACAAGGTTCGTAATGAATAAATGAAAACTATATTCAAATATCAAAGCCGTCTTCGCGTTAAAACGGCTCGCCAGCAGCCTTGTTGTCATTCAGTCAATGTGACCGTCAATGTGCGGGGCGTGGTGCGGTATCTAAAGCTAGGGAGGGGCGGAGAGTCTCCGTTCTCTTTACTTTTTGTTCTCCGCCTTCGCCTCCATGCACAACGTACCATATTTTTCCTACACGTAATATACTTTTCCTGTTCGTCTGGTACACCCTAGGCAATAATCGGCGAGTACCTTCCGCCGATTGGCAAACCCTTTCACCACGATGGCAAGCATGTCCCACCGTTCATAGTAGTGTGCCATACACTCAATCAATACGATAAGAAGATCACTTAAACATTATAGATAGACACTTACATAACTGGAAATACTTTTGGGAATACCACAGACCCTTCCGCTAAATACTGGTACAATATTCGTATCTCGTCTTCATCTGAAAACAAACATCACTAATCAAATTCCTCGAATTTTGAGTGATCTTCCTAAAGCACTTAAAGACGATCGTAACCTCAAAAACATAAAGGAGAAACTAAAACAATACCTCCTTCATCAAATATGACATAACATTTCAAATATAACTGTAATTTTATTATTATATACTAAAGGGTTTTACAACAAGAACTTTGTTTTGTAAATCAAAATAAAACAAAAAAATTACATGACGGTGATTAAAATTTTTATTGTATTAAAATAAATAAGGTTTGGCAATTATGAATGAAAAATGATACCTGACTCCACCATGACCACAGTTACAGATGTCTATTCTTTTATCAAACTTTTTAATCACTTTTTGACAAAATGATGGGTCTATTTCGTTATTCACTTCACGAATTTTGAGTTTTAAGGCTGCAATCGATTCTGTCTTTAACATGACCCCATAAAAAAATATTCAGCGGTGTTAAATCACATGAGCGAGCTGGCCAGCTAACGGCAGAATTTCGTAAAATTTGGTTTGCAATAAATTCATTGTTTCGGTGGCTGCGTAACGCCTGAATCTAAGGCGTTACTGTGCGGAAGTCCATGTTAATAAAAATGGAAGTAAATTAATTTGCTACTTCGCGAACCCAGTGAAGTTTAAATCGTGCAAAATAGCTGCACTTGTGTTGAATATTTTTTCAAGCAGTTAATTATCCCACCCTCCCTGCGCATAAAATTAATAGAATAAATGACACAAGCGCAACTGCAGTCACAAACTACCACCAAAAATATACCCGACACGTGGTGACTGCAGCAGTCAACAGCCTCTGAGGATGCGCTTGTGTTATTAATTTTATGCGGAGGGAGGGTGGGACAATTAACTGCGTGAAAAAATATCCAATACAAACACAGCTATTTTGCACGATTTAACCTTCACTAGGTTCGCGGAGTAGCAAATTAATTTACTTCCATTTTTTCGATTAAAAATAGCTAACAATTTAGCTTTCGTACGTTACTTAACTTACCTGTGGTATATTTGACCAGTGTTGCCAGCACTGTGAGTACCAAGGCTTGCGTAGTGAAGTCTGACAACACTGAGGGGTCTAGGAGGCTGTTGCTTTCTGGACTCGTCGTGTCTTTGTCAGTTGATGCTTGCTGAAATAATATAAACATTGTTAGTGTAAGCTTGTTTATATACCACTACGGTGTAATAAGTTTATTATTATAAATAAGTCAGTAACTATGGAATTCCATGAATTATTATTACCAGAGAAGTGTAAACTAATTATAGGAGGAAGATTATAGAAACCGAGGTTCGCGTTCCGAAATATCGATTTCTGATTTTGAAATCCTAAAATTACAATCCTGAGGTAAGATTACCAAAATTCGATTTCCAGAACTTGATTCTTCAGGTTCGCATTTCAAAACGCTCATTCCTGAGGTTCGAAATCCAAAATTTAATTAATTACAATCGAATCCCAAAATTTGATTCCCGAGATACGATTCCCAAAATTCGATTCCTGAGGTTTGAAGGGGAATTCCTAGTGCAGAAACCTAAAAATTTTACACAAACAGAAATCATCAATGTGAAGACCACTAACTTATCTATGAATGTCGAAAAATACACTGTCACCTCAAATGCACTGTCAATTATGGTTTTTAACAATACATTCACAACGCATATCGCAGATAAGTTGTTAAATCTATATCTTACCTTGGTAGAAGATTCGGGGTAATCACTATCACCGGATTTTGTGGAGGAGGGCCGTTCAGTCGTTTCGTCCGTGCTGCCTGGAGAACCCCTACCATCATCTTCAACCACCTAGAAATGTACACACGGGTGGCAAGAGTCTGAAGGAAAAATATTTTTCAACTCCTGTACTTTCTATCAATTATAATTTCATAAACCATATCACAAAGGTTCTTTTTATTATTGATTTATTTTATTCCTGTATTGGATGGAGCTGCCAAAACTCGTTTCCTTGAGTTGGAACGTACGCAACGCAATTTGCATAAAATAATGTATTTTAAAAAATTTGAAGAAGAAGATTGGTTCAGTTACAGGTAATATAATTTAAAGATATTCATGTTTTAATTAAAAAATAGTAGAATGGGCCTAAATTCAAGTATGAGACGGTTACACAGAGTGACATGAAAGTGCAAAAAATATGGGCTTCTGCTGCAACAGTCATCCCCAGATATCTAGTATCAAGCATCAGGTCATATACGGCCTCATACGTTCAGAACGTACCTGACAATCCCACCACTTACCTGGCCTCAAAGTAGGGGCTTTCATGTGCTGTAAATACCAGATTATTTTTTATGATACTAAGTGAGCGACGAACAAGTCATGCGCTTGGTGATAAGATACGCTTGTCCATAACAGTTGTAATACCACTCAGAGGTTTAAATCGCAAACACCTAATCACAACGCCCGTTAATGCTCACGTTACGTTACGTGACAGTACTATCCTGGACAAACTTCCCAGGGCTCTACTGCTACCAAATGGGGTATTCCTAGTCGGTATCATCTGTTTACTTACATCTAGACCACTATCGGCATCACCTCCCTGCTCCGTCCTTGCCGCCTCTCCAGTCGCACCATGTTGCATGCTATGGGCCCTTCCTTCGCTATCCTGTTTACATTGTATCATACTTTTAGTTCTATGTCCATCGATTAGAGGTCTGACGTCGAGGAAAACATCAACAGAAGTATTGGGTAGGTGTTGCCATTTACTTTGGAAAGTTATGTGATCTCAAAAAAAGAAACCTTTATAAATCGATAAATGTCTTCAAAATCTTTGTGGAAATATTAATAAAAATAGGAGTAAGTAATCTTACTACAAGTATTTTTTTTTATAATATCAAGTTACGGAACAAACTAGTCGTGCGTAAGGTATACGCCTGACCATAACAGTTGCAGTGGCACTCTTTAAATCGCAAAGATCTGAGGAGCACTGCCACTGCGCCCGTCACCCTGAGACATAAGTTCACAAATCCCATGTGTCTGTATTTTCACCGGCATCCTTTCTCTTAAACGTCTAAAACGAAATAATGCTAACATTACTGCTTGGCGGCAGAAATAGGTAAGGTGGCAGTAGTACCCTGGACGAACTCATTCACAAAGTGCTCTACAGCTGCTAAATATTTGCTGTAGCAAGATAACTTACTGCTATTTTTATTGTCTTTAAAAACAGTTACAAACTAGAAAGTCATACAAATTGCCTGGTCTCAAATTATAAGTACCAGAATAAAAGTTTAAAAGTGTTGTGGTTCAACGGAGAATCGAATCACGTAACTTATAGCATAGTATAATAAGACAAGGAAGTATAACTCCATACAAACGTAGCAGCGCAGCTTGTACCTATATGTGCGCGCTGGTAGTGTGCCGCGTACGGACGAACACATTTCATATTTATAATTTACAATTATTACAAACTAGTGGGGTAATTTTACAAAAATAATTGAATATCATGGTGGTTAAATATCATGACATTCAACAATCTTAAAAATAATAATGTGACTACCCTACGCGCCCAAGAGACGTGTTGCATCACTTGTCTTGTTATAATATGGTTATAGTGGCATAGAATTGTCATTTATAGAGGTTATCTGTAGAGATCACACAAAAACATAAAATAGATATTACAAAATGCAGGTTCGACAGGTAATAATTTTAAAAAGGGATATACAGGATGTAAATTTGAGACGGGGCAGCAAAGTCAGCCACCTTCATCGTTGTAGTTACAGGAAAACGGTTCTAGGAGACTATCCATGAATTTTGAAGATATTTTGATTGGCATTCACAGATTTTGAAAAAATGGTACAGTCAGCAAGATAAAAGGCAATTTTTACAAAACTTTTTTTCATGCCAGTCGATCCGGTGTCTGTTAAGGATCAACAGTCTCTATGGTACCAACTGAGGTAAGAGTACGCGAAATGTCAGAAATCGCAAAAAACTTTTTACCACACATTTAGTAGGGACATTTAGTAATCAGTTATTATAAGTAGTTAAGGAAACTAACAAATTGACAACGTATTATGTATTTCAAAATAAAAACAATAACAAAAAGCAAAATAACATAAAAATGTATGATAGTAAGTGCTCGAATTTATTGCCGCCTCGGCGGATGCATCGATTCGCTCTCTTCCGCAAAGTGCAAATTAGCGGCTGAAATTTTACTCCGATGGATGTCCATTGAAAATTGCTGCAAGTGCATCTTTCAATTCTTGAACACTGTTGCATTTTTTTAATAAATTTCATTTAACTAATACATAATACGTTGTCAATTTGATAGTTTCCTTAACTACCTAGAATAACTGATTACTAAATATGTCCCTACAAAATGTATGGTAAAAAAGTTTTTTGCGATTTCTGACATTTCGAGTACTCTTATCTCAGTTGGTCCCATAGAGACTATTGATTCTTAACAGAGACCGGATCGAATGGCATAAAAAAAAAGTTTTGTAAAAATTGACTTTTATCTTGCTGACTGTACCATTTTTCCAAAATCTGTGAATACCAATCAAAATATCTTCAAAATTCATGGATCGTCTTCTAGAACCGTTTTCCTGTAACTAAAACGATTATGGTGGCTGGCCTTGCTGCCCCGTCTCAAATTTACACCCAAGAAATTTCTAAAATTTTAAATTGCAATAATTTAATTTTTAATTTTATTCGTCTAAGGGATTCTAGCGTAAGCATTTACGGTTCCTTTATAGTGGGGCTTTGTTTGCGTTAAGCAATTGGATTAATAAGGGTTAATAATTGATTAAATTATTATGGTGCGTCCAATTATACCCATAACGCATTGGCTGGGGATTTGAATACTATATTGTGATATGTATAACACAATTAGAATATACAGAGTGTAACAAAAAGATGAAAGATCATAAAAGTTTACAAATATTTATTTTTATATCTGCCTCAATCTGTGTAGTGTTCTTTGCGTTTCCAATTAAGAATCGATACTACCTCATCTCGAATTCAATTTTTCCCATACTAATAAGGTTCATTTTGCGGGCGGCGGGGGCACAGGCTTTATTTCAGAATTTATTTTTTTACAAACGAAATTAAAACCATTTCAAAAATGTATATCGTATAATATACGTGTTCTATTTAGTTCAGTTGATATAAAAAAAACAGATATATATAAAGTAATAGGCGCCTTGACGTCGAGTTGCGGACACCAGCCCGTTACACCAAGTACCAAGTATATATAAAGTATTGAATACAGCGGTTTTCTTGTCAAATTTCGAGTTAAGTTTGTTTTTCTTTTCTATCGTGAAAATGTGTTTTCACACCGTATAGTAATCAGTGTGTATCCTCAATTTTACTTTATATTTCTTCCAAAGTGATGGATTCGACAATTTCACTATTATACGGTATTAACCGAAGCCATTTGAGATAGTATAGACTCTTATGACAGGGAATAAAAAAGTAACCAGAAAGGTCTATCTCCGATCGTCCTTAGCTTTAGACAAGCGTCCTGCATATTGTTGTGACATTGACGGAACGGCAACAAAGGCCGTCAGCAAGCCGTTCGCTACTGACGACTATGATATTTAAATAGTTTATATTTATTTTTTACGAACGTATGTAACCATTATGTTGATCGTGATTTGTGCCATATGCGGCTGTTTATCTTCATCTAAATAGATAAAGAGCGTTCAAAAGCTGTTTATTAGATTTCTAATTTTAAATTTACTGCGATTTCATAACAGATTAGAGATATGACATTTCAAAGAAAATATTTGAGTGTAAATAATTTAAAGTAGTGTTATTCACTTGTCAAGTCTTTTAAATTTATTAAATTTACTTATTTGACTTTATGTAACTTAACTAGTGTAATTAATATGTCTCCATAGGGAATCAAACACCGCACTTAATACAGTCCAGTGTTTATGGCCACAACGAGCATGTGAGACTTTAGTAAATTACAAGTCTCTACCATTGGTTATGTATACTGTCATATCCTTTAGACATTACATCTTTAAGTTATACTCTGTATATGACAATAAGGCTTTAATTATAATCAGAAAGTAGCGCGGTCGCTCATATTGTCCCTTTTTGTCACATGTTTCACTGCGATATTACGAGAAAGAGAAAACGCGAGCGGTCGTACTGCTCTGCATATAATTCGAGTCTAAGCAACCACGGATTATTTCCATGAATATATATTATATCGTTCACGGAACCATTATACCTTCGTACAGTGATTTGTGCCAGAGAATCCAACGTGAAAGTGCTTTCCAATTAACTATTTTATTTAATACATTTTGGGGAAATTTACGGTTTAATTGCTGGTACATTTGTACGTGAAGATGATTATTCAAATGTCATTAAAAATAACATAAAGTGCTTAACAAACGCAAGGAGAAACACAAAACATCGTTAACAATGAAAGAGCGAACAAAACAAGTAAATAGTATAAAAACAAAAGTAAAAATATTAAACATATTATATGTATAAAGCATGGTACCATCGTCAGACACATGATATGTCAAAGCGTAGGTCGGAAAAGGTGTTCCACATATATAGATACATGTATAGATATAGCTACAAGGAGCGACATAGTGTTGTTAAAACCAACAAATATTAATCAATTACTTTTTCGAATTCCGGATTTCATAGGAAGTCGAAGTTGGATTTTAAAATAATTCTAATGATGCCATGTAAAGTCTGTTCCAATACATTATGCCAGAATAGTAAATAAACCGATTTGGTTAAAATTCCAAAGCAATCACTCAATAAATGGAATGAGTGGCACGTTCATGTATATTTTGAAGATTTCGACTTAATATCTCATCACTTTTTCCTGTAATATTCATTTGAATAACATATTAAAATCGTATTTGAAAAATGTTACTTCAAAAGTGAAGTTAGTTATCAAATATAGTCCATGCTTGCATAGGGCTTTACGGAAATATCTTATTCGGTTCATTCTGTTAAAGTATTTGTAATCGATTAGTGAATCGAAAATTTTATCACAATCGAACGAATATATAAGTGTAAGATTTAAAGGAGGATTTAAAATTATAATTCTGAAATTTGAAATATGCTTTTATTATTATTATTATGTAAGAAAAAAATTCTAATCTCATGTATGGAATATCATCACTCAGTATTGAATCACATATTTTTTATAGTAATCAGCAGCGAAATCGCAAAATCCATTTTATTATATAAATTCCAACTGATTCAAATAAACAAATCAATTCATTCAATTTATTAATCGATTCGTAATTCGAACTGTACTGCACAGTTGGCCATCACTAAACTGTCTATGGTCGGCACAATTATCTGTTTGTTTACTTTTATGGTACATTGGATTGGAACAGACTATAAATAATCCAGTAGATAACTGGCTTTTTAGCAAAACGGAGAATAAAAAATAAACGAGAATGGTCGCTCTCCACC
Organism: Hyposmocoma kahamanoa; assembly: GCF_003589595.1. Taxonomy (NCBI): domain Eukaryota; kingdom Metazoa; phylum Arthropoda; class Insecta; order Lepidoptera; family Cosmopterigidae; genus Hyposmocoma; species Hyposmocoma kahamanoa. Next base: position 5,177,856 of record NW_020653855.1, read on the forward strand.
CCTCCTTAGCTTTAGATACCGCATATTGACGGTCACATTGAAGGAACGGCGACATTTGCTAGTAAAACTTAAAAAAAATAATTAAAAATTTTATTTAGGAGGAAATTTTAGGACATTTAAGTTTGCACGAGAATCGTGATCGCGCTCTAAAAATATTTTAGTTAAATTAAAAAACACAGTAAAACAGATGTTCATAAATTTGAACCACTAGCAGAAATGTATTTGAAAAGGTATACGTTCACACTGAATTATTTTAAAACTTTTTATTAAATAAAAAACTGCTGAACGCTTAAACACGACGAAAAAGTGCCATTTGTGACAGCCTTACTCATGTACGGCTATTTATCTTCATAAATAGAATAAAGAGAGAATTTTCTTTCATACGGAAATCCGGTATTCGAAAAAGTAATTAATTAATATTTGTTGGTTTTAACAACTCTATGTAGCTATATTTATACATGTATCTATACATGTGGAACACCTTTTTCCGACCTATGGTCAAAGTGATGTTGGTAAATTTCTCTTATTTATTTATTCGGTAAAGGCATCAGCCTAAAAGGATAAACTCATATAAGTAAAACTAAAAAAAAAGGAAATCGTGTATCGTGTGTATGTAATCGTGTGACCACAAAAACACTTTTTTGACAGTTTTGTTAATGTACGTTGTCATTTTTTGTAATTTTGTATTCTTTTTATTTCATGTTGTCATTTATTGTGCTTTTGTTCTCTTTTCATTTTATATTTTTATTATTATTTCTAGTTATTGTTGTTTTTATTTATTCTGTGGTGTCATTTGTCAGAGATCGGAATGAGCAAACTATGTTTACCTAAATCTTCAAGAGATACACATAGAGTCGACAGTACCTCCCTCTGAAATCACGAAACTATTAAAAATAAAACGAAAAAGTCGAATTTCAACAAAACAGTACAATTTTAGTAACCTTTGCGACACTTAAAAATAAACTACAGAAGTGGAAAAAAAAACATGGAAAGTATTAGATACGCCTTGTGTACTCCTTGGAAGCTTGGGTTAATATATTGTATTTATTCAAATCTTTGGTAATGACGCCATACAGATTACCTACTGATTATTACTTTGCAAAAAAAGGATTAGTTGAGAGAAAAGAATAAATTTTTAGAAAGAAAAAAATGGTGGAAATAATATTTATTTGCTTACCACAAATGGCACCACAGATGAAAAAAAAAAACAAAAAGAACAGATAGAAAAACGTTTAGATAGAAAACAAAAGAACAAAAAATTACAACATCAAAGCTAAAAAAAAAACAAATCACAACACAACAAAAATAAAAACAAATTATTTACATCGGAATATATATTTGTTATTTCAAACAAACCCAACGTTTGGGCTCTTTTCAGATACCATGGTCAGTCGTGACTTCAAACATGATTTTTATTTACAAAAAGAAAGAGATAAATTGTAAATAAAAGTACTCTTTGTAGTGCCAGCTACACGTAAGAAAAGGTCACTTAGCATTTGCTAGACAGTGCCCAGTGAACAGTGGACAGTGAACAGTGCGTTCGTAACACTGATTTTCAAGGTCACGGAATATCATTTTTCAAGTGAAACAACCTATTGCAGGGGATGCAAAGGAAGGGATATTATCTAAATTCTATATATATTTAATTAGGTATCGATTAAGGAAAATTGCTTACGCAGTAAACTTTTTTTTTAATATTTTTTGATCGACAAATTGAGAACAGCCTACTACATCTAATTAATATACAGAGTGTAAGAAAATAGATACGATCAAACGTCATCTAGTGAACTTGTTCATGATAATCAATTAAACGAAAAATATATTTGGAATTCGCTAAAAAATATATTATTGCTGCACTGAAATTTGGCTTAAAGATAATTGGCTATACGCATTTTTATCCTCATTGAAAAAGTCGTCCAGCAAAGTATTTTATGAAGTAGTTTAGTTTTTAAAAGCAGTATTTTACATTTATCCCTGCATACATGTGGATTCAACAAATCTGTGTCATAATCTAAACTTAACCCTGGACGTGTATGACGCCTTCGCGACCTCTCCAATTATCAGTACAATCACCAGCTAAAGTCCAATTGCACTTTTGGTTACACCCTGTATAATGTTCTTTTAAGCGAATTATAATAATTCTAAACAATAGGTTTCAATTTGAACTACACTATTTCAATTTATACTAGACAAAAATTACCCTAGGGGGTCCTATGGAATCTTTTGAAGTAGGCACTGAAAATGATCTCTGAGTCTTGAAAAGCATTCTAGCAGACGTCTATACATGCATGTGCAAAAGCCAAAATGTCCAATTGATATATCAACATTGACGTATTCGTTATTTTTTAATTGTTTGTATGTATTGCATAAATGTCATTGTTATTTTACGTAACAATGTCATTGGTTGTACAAGGAATATTCAATAAAGATTTTTTCATATGAATTGTTATGTATTTTGTTTCAAAGGGATCAAATCCAGATTGGGCCAAAGACATTTGTCCATCAAAATAACGAATACACATAGCGGTAGCAGGGTGGTAACAACAGGTTAAAATCAATGCGAAATACAAACGATACACGCGTCCAAGACACGAGGCGTGAAAACAGAAGGTGGTGTCATAGTATACGTGGCCTAGATACTGGAAGAGATATTTGTTAATTGGGCGGTGGAATGAACAATGACATTGGTTCATAAAAATGTAATTATTCTCATTTCATAACAAATCATACACATAAAATGTGCAATATAATTTATGGACTCGATAGCTCAGCGTTTATGCATCTTTGATTGAGAGATGTTTTTCTTTAGGTCAAGAGATCAAATCTATGGAATTAATTACTTTGTAATTTCATAATTTATCTAAAGTTTATTCTAGAATTCGAAACTGGAAATACCGGAACAGATGTCCCCGAAAGTTTGCTGTTAAAAATCATGAAATAATAAGTACATTACCATGATAACTTTATACATCTTACATACATGTTGCTCATCATATCGTAATTATGAAATACTTGAATATTATTGAGGTTCGGAATCGAACTTAGTACTTAGTATAGTATCTAGAGTGCTTGCTGAGCCATCGAGTGCAAGATAAAACCGCACACCGCTAAAACAGCTTGTTGAATACGCAAAACGAAATGGGGTTTAATGGAACAAAAGTTACAATTTCAAAATTGAAATATTTTTTGGTCCTCAAATTCAGTAAGCGATATCACAAAGCCGCTTTATAGGTATACAGTTTTGTTACCTGTCCGAATATATTATTCAATCCACCGCTTGGAAGTAAGAAAGAAAGAACTGATAACTAAACTAACTAACAGTAAACGAATGATGAATGGCTTGTAAGAAGCTTTCTCCAAATTATCGCTAAAAAGCCAATTTATATTGTCCTTTTGTGGGAGAAAGAGGCCAGTTTCACCGTTATGCAAGGCCCACTAACTACAAAGACGGAGAGGAGAGTAAATGTGTTTAATATAAAGAACATAATTTTGTATAGTCTGTATTTTTGCTGAGAGGGAGAGCCACGAGTACTTTAGCCCAGGTGTGTGACGATCCAGACCTCCTTCATCGTCATCCCACTTCTTTATCATTTCAGGTTTCTGGCTACTTATTTATAAAATTTTGAATTCTTCTCGAATTACCTATTCCTTTACTTCTTACGTTTGTTGTATAACAACAGTTGTGAGGTAAATTGCATATTTGCTACTTAAACCTATTAGTTGTTTTAAACATTTCTCCGTCTTGGTTGATAATGGGTCTCTAAGACTGAATAAAACGCCTCATTTTCTCATCACAAAAATTAAAATAATTTCGAATTTTAAAAATGCAAATGTAATGTTGGAAATAATTTTCTGCCATTCCTTTAGGCGCACTTTTATTAGGCACTAAAAACATTTAAGATTTAGGAGAGATTTCTATGTACTTTTTGACCTTTTTTTGAAAGGCCCGCTAAAACAGAGAAGACAGGTGATGTGTATAAACAACCAATACGATGTCGTTATTTTGACATCTTTCCAGATAGTGAAAATAAAGAAATCCTATTGACTCTTTAAACACCTTTGCTCTCCTCTCCGGTTTAGTAATTACGGCCCGTAAAGTGGGTTCGATTTTAAGTGCAAACCGAACAGAGATTATGTTTTTAATTAACACTGTAGGGACGTTGCTTTAACGTGAAATGTTGACCGATCTCTTTCGATCGATTTAATTAGTTGCTGTGACCGATCTCATTCGTTAATGTGATCGATTTAATTAGTTATTGTGAACGATAATGTGATCGATTTAATTACTTACACTGAACGATAATGTGACCGATTTAATTAGTTACAGTGAGCGGTCTCATTTGTTAAAGTGATCGATGTAATTAATTACCGTGAACGATTTCTTTCGTTACTATAATCGATCCCATGCGTTATCTCTTTCGTTACGGTAGATATTTTTGTTATGATACCTGTAATTCTAGAGTCGGCGGCGGCACATAAGTCAAAGAAGTGCTTCAATAATATATAAATATATATTTTTTGTGTTGTTTTTAGTGTTGGAAGTTAAATAGGCTCTAGAATATAGTTAGAAATTTATGAAGTAACAAATGAATTTGGCTTATGTGCTTTAGCCGGTAGAGGCGTTAATTTAAATGAATGATGTTGGATTTTGACTTATGTGCTTTAGTCCGCCGACCCTAGAATTTTCCATTTAATTTAAAAAGGCGTTTCACGTCAAAAGCTATTCACATTGGGGCAACTATGTGAAATGTTATAAAACGTCAAAAGAGGTCAAATTCAACCACAATATTAACTAAAACTCCATTATCAGTCTAGAATGTAAACTAATAAAAATGCGCCGTCAACTAAACACTGACAACTCAACTTTTGACATTACAATGAATCTTCATATCGTTGACAATGCAATGAATCAAAAACTATATTAATATTAGTATTATCACAATTTTCAAAAGGGGGAAAGTGTTGTTCAACGAAAAAGAAATCAGCTGTTCCATTAAATTTCTTTTAAATATTTATTACTGGCAATCACTTGATATGGTCATATGTAGTCGAGGGTGAAGAAAACTGGCTTTGTAGGTGCTTATTCATTCTGGCCTTCATAAGATCTACGGTATATTACATCGGGTAAGCAATCCCTAGACTTTATACTTCGTTTTTTTAGCATTAGACAGAGGGAAATCCTGGTTCTTTTATTATGCGCCATTCCATTTTTTTTTAAGCAAATCAATTTAAGTATTTAACCTTCATATAATTATAGTGATATTTTTTACTCGTAGCATTCGGTACCTTTAAAACTCCATATGTAAAATTTATATCTTTACACAGTCAATTTCCAAAAAGTTGCACTATAAAAAAACTTAAAGAAGCAGAGGTTCCAAACATTCAATGGATCTTTTTATAAAACAAAAAAAAATACTATTGTGTCAATGTGAGTTGTATTTCTAAAGTCACAAATTAATATAATGGGCGATGTTATACGATTATACAATAAGATTCCGATTGATATTAAAAATTTGTTGTTAACGACGTGAAACACATACACTCTCATACAACTTCTGTGTACTTGCATAAGAAAACTTCATGATAGTGACCAGAGAGCTAAACTTTTTCAGGTTGTCTCGATCTGTGATATTTGAAAGATAAACATTGTAAATAATAAGTATTTACAAATGTCTAATTACAAAGAGCAACCCCTAGAGTTTATTACTCAATCTTCTCAGGGGAATCTGAATTACGAATGAGCAATAGACTTTAATCAATGTTATGATGCACTGTGCAAGGTGACAATCTCAGATAGATATTTAGTATATTATATCTCAAAAAAACTATTACAAATTACATTTGTTAAACAGTATTTATAAAAGAAATGCGAGCACGAATAGTTGGTAGAGAAAAAAATTATAAGGCTTTTTGTGGTGTTGGTGCAGAATACCAATAGAATCCGACGCGGGAGCGTCTGTCGTCTGAGCACGCGCGACGATTATTTTAGTGGCGGTGACGCCTTGCCAATATGCCACGAGATGTCCTAGTCGGCGCTATAATGTGACAATTTCAAATGTAATTTGCTTATCTATGAAATACACATAATTTAAATTTGAATTATTTCTCACAATGTTTTTCTTTACCGTCAATTGTTTTCTGCAAAAAAAAGGTTTACAAGCACTTCTTTGTTTACGTTTTGCCTAATTTAAAAAAAAAAA
>NW_020653855.1:5189055-5213404 GCF_003589595.1 Hyposmocoma kahamanoa
ACAAATATACGCGATTTAAATCCGGAAAAATAGTTTCATTTCCTATAAATACTTAAGATTTCTCATAGATGGCGCTACGGCTAAAAAGTCGTTGAAAAACTAAATACAAAGACACGACAACAAGCACATAGAAAAATTCGTGAGATCCGCTGATTCGTTCCGTGGCTTAGTTGGTATAGCGTCTGACACGGTATGCTAGAAGACGTTGGTTCGAATCCGGCCGGATTGAAGTAATTTTTTCTGAGTGTTCGATCTTTGTATTAATAATTATAGAAAAGTTGGTATTCTACACTAACCCGGCCGGGGATCGAACCCGGTCCTCGGAGATGGCGACACCATGAAAACCGGTGTGCAAGACACTCGATCATGGAGGCCGTCATACATACATTATTATTTGAATTACTAACCTTTGCTTCGAAGGCGCCCTGTGAATCCAATGTATGCAAATTCTGTTCCATCAAAGCAAGCCCTACGGCGTACAACGTCGGCTCGTCCAATTGCAATACTGATAATGCGACCCAAAACAAATGGTTATGTATTGGTGATTCCTGTATGAAAAGAAGTTGAAAGTTATTACTCTTATTATAGCCTGTCTTTTTTGAAAACGGAGTAAAATGACAGTTCATTGCACAGTGTTGTGATTGCAGTCGATAAATATTCTATCGACTGAATTTCGGTCGCGCTTATGGAATAATTTATTCATCCAATTACTGAGCACAAGCTCATTTGAATTGTCAATTTTTGTAAGTTTATACATACATACACTGTATTTAGAACTACATTTATGAAAAATACAAAGAGGAGATATTTTTTACTTCAATATAGACAATCAAATCCGGATTGGCGACAGGTCACAGGCACTATTCGCGATCGGCGAATGACCCTTAAGCTAAAGGGGCAAATTTACAAGACCGTGATTAGACCTGTCATGTTGTACGGATCAAAATGTTGGGCGATGAAAAGGGAGGACAAATGAACTGTGCATGTATCGGAAATGCGAGATGGATGTGTGCAGTGACGAGAAAGGATAAGATAAGGAATGAGGACATCAGGGGAAGTTTAAAAGTGGCGCCAGTGACGGAAAAGATGAGGAGTAATAGGTTAGCGTGGTATATCATGTGACGAGAAAAGTGTTAGGTATGAATGTGGAGGGATATAAGGGGAAAGGAAGACCAAAGAAAAGATGGATGGATTGTGTGAAAGATGACATGGATAAGAAAAGTGTGAGTATAAAAATGACGGCTGATAGGGGAGAGTGGAAGAAAAATATATGTTGTGCCGACCCTACCCAGGGTCGGATAAGGACAGGAAGAACAAGATAGATAATCAAATCCGGCTAAATCAAAGCTTTTATTGATTTATTAATATTCCCCGATCGATTTTCATTAGGTCTCTGGAATCAAACTCACAACGTTCTACCAATTACAATTACTAGTACTAAAAAAAGAACTTACCGGTCGTAGCAAAGGTTGCAGTCGAGTCAAGCACATAATGAGAGCTTCTAACAACGCAAGATCGTTAAAAGATTCTAAAGCCTTTACTAATATTCTCAGCAGTTGTTTCATGTCGCCGTCACTCACGTTTTTACCTAAAAATAATAATAATAATGTGTCAGATAACCACACCAATTCATCATCAAAAAAATAACGAATACAAATTTATATTTCGACCCCTTATGCTCGGCCGATTATGCTCATTTCAGTGAATTCAAAAATTTTAAAACGCTCCTTTGTAAACTTGGCAATTTCGACATACGATACTTTACGTAGACAGGGGTCGATTTGTTATTTGTATTATCCACATAAGACAAAAGTATTTATGTAGTTTTTTTATTTTCACTTCGCAACGCACATGTCTGTCACTCACTTGGCTAGGGACCATTGAAAACCAGCGTCACAGCCTAGTCTTGGTTGTGGTTTTAGCTGAATTCTATTTTTATCATCATCATCATCAACCCATTTCTACGTCCCATTACTGGGCACAGGACTCCTCTCAGGCTCACTTTTGGCCTAAACTCTCAAGTTTAGGCCAAAGTTCGCCACGCTGGCCCAATACGGGTTGGGGACGTTTTAAGGGTAGTGGACCTTGTATGACGTGCAAGTTTGTTCACAATTTTTTTCCTTCGCCGATAGCATTATTACAAAATTCAAATATAATTTCGCACATAAATTCCGAGAAACTCAGAGGTGCGAGTTTTGAATTCGAGCCCACGGCCTCTACTTGAGAAGCGATAGGTTAAACCATTAGGCATCGAGTATATAACCAGAAATAGAGACGAAATGTCATTTAATTTGTTTGAAAACTATTCTGCCATATCATTGCTGCGACAACTGTGCTCCGATTGGCCAACCCAAATTCGAAACAACTGACGGGTGTCGTCAATGGGTCTCGTCAATTGTTTCACTTCAATCGACCAGTTAACTTGAGCTTTGCTATAATAGACGAAAATTGCAAAATTACATATTTAATATTTAATTACCGATGAAATTTGATTCCGTTTCTTTTGTAATTAGATGTTTTGCTGTTTTCCCCACACCACCGAATGGAACAGCACGCCATTGTTAGAAATATTATCTTTATTACAATAAATACAAAATATTTTTGGAATATACACACAGTATGCACACAGTGCAAACGAGAGTTGATATTTATAAATGATGTATCACTGATGGGTTACCAGGAATATACGGTTCTTATTTCGTCTCTATTTCTGGTTATATACTCGATGCCATTAGACTACCACGGGTTCACCTCACCTGGTCCCAAGGTACGTAAATTCCCTGTACTATGAATACTAGGGCCTACATTTATTCCTCTCGTGAGTTTCGGTGTAATTTGTGGTTGTCTTATGTGTGTGTCCATGGCACCCGCGACACAGTGTTTTCCCTAGAGCGGGGCTATAGATGTGTATATTATTATAAGATAGCACATAAATCGGAATTCCAAATAACATGGCGACAAGAACTCTAATCTTTGTGCTTAAAAAACGAGTTAGAAAACTTTCTACAAAATAGTGCTTACTAATACATCCATAGACAATCAAAGCTCGTGGCTGTAAAGCTGGGTTGAAACAAAACGCAAAACTCTTCGCCAGCGATGTCCTGGAAAAAAAAACAAAAAGCGATATTAATGAAGTTATGAAAATATCATTCATTCTTTATTAATCGCTCATTATCTCAACCATTGTGTTTAAAATACTTAAGGATTACGCAAACAGAAGGCGGCCACGCATTCATAAGTTTTACATTCACTTCTACTTGTATGAGCTTTGATCGACGCGTATGGAACACGTCACGCATTCTAGAGTCAGGCAGCATCTCTAATGATTTTGGTAATCATTTTTTAATTTTCTTTTCCAAATATTCATACCTTTTAATTAATTTTTGAAATTCTTATAAATTTTAGTAACTTTTTATAATATTTTTAACCGACTTCAAAAAAAGGAGGAGGTTCTCAATTCGACTTTTTTATATTGATAAATTTGTAAATCGATTTTGATGGAATTTTTTGTTGGAAAAATGGTACCCCAGTAATGGTCCCATTTAAATTTGAAGAAAATATTCCACCTCTAAGGGTGGTAAACTAGGGAGATGAATCCGGTTTCGCGCACTTTTCGGTAACCGATTTCAATAAAACTTGGTAAATAGATGTGAAATTGAAGTGAGTTCGTAGAATACTACGAACTTTTGAGGTCGGTTTTTTAGTACTCTTATTATAAACATTTTTTTTAATTATTGATGAAAACCTGTGAGTTAGAGTAACCGTGTGGCTCTAGGACGCTACAGTGCCAAAATCTTTACGGACACATGGTGTCTCTAAGACTTGTGATGGGTTAAGAAGACATAACGCCAACGCGTGAATGCGTAACACGCCTTCTGCTAGGCATTCACGCGTTCAGAAGGTTGATTGCGGAATCTTACCAAGTGTCCAACCAGTCGCAATCAGGAATATCTCTCATACAAGCCTCCATGATCTCGAGTAACGCGTCAGTGATGGTTTCCAAGGACTGCAGTGGCAGTCTTTCCCTGTCCGTGTGCGTGGTAGGCGCAGGCGGTGCTAGCATCGCCGAGGACTCTGCGCAAGCGCCGTACGCGTGTTCCGCGTGGGAATACCTGCTGTTGAGCGTATAAATATACAGTACAGTTATGTTGGGTGACTTTGAACACTTTTGTAAAGATTTTTTACGGATATTAAAATAAAAATATATTGGTCTTATATTTTATTATTATTATTATAGTTTATATTTTATAAATTAAATTTTTATTGAATTCAATTCAATTATTTTTTGTGAAATTACTTGGTACTTGGTACTTGGTGTAACGGGCTGGTGTCCGCAACTCGACGACAAGGCGCCTATTTTGCGTGTGAAATTACTCCACTAGTTTGTTATAATTATTAATACAAAGATCGAACACTCAGAAAAAAAGCCTTCGATCCGGTCGGATTCGAACCGACGTCTTCTTGCATACGGACATTTAGAGTGAAGGTTAGCAAGTGATGCATTTTAATATCTATTTAATATCAAAATTTTCATTTAAATATACAAGCCACGACACTTTGAACTGCACGACTATCTCTCATAATGGGTACTACGACATAATGGGAACGCACCCTAAACTGCAGAACGAACCAAGTGACCTTACGAATTTTTTATGTGCTTGTTTGCAGATCTTTGTTTTTATTTTTAACGACTTTTTTGTCGTGAAACATTCAATGATAAAAAAACTTAAAAATTACAATGCATTTTTTCAAATATTTATTCTGATATTTCCTCACAGAAATATTGCGTCATGAAAACAACTTACCAATCGTTGTTATGCCTGTGGAACCCGCTCCTGAATGCGGTGACTGCGGCCGATTTCACTTTCGATATGCCGAACATCTGATAGAACTTCGGCAAAGCGAATTCATCCAATGACAACATTAAAACGCGTTGAGTTTCCTCTGTCGACCAAAAAAAAATTTATTTATTTCCATATTGCACATGTCGTCGCTTAAGTGCTAAACCGCCGCATGTCAAAAGTTCACCTTTTTACAGGATAGGCGATCAAAGCTTTCGACCTCAGTTTTTAGCAATTCAATATTGTTTTATTTTGAAATACCTATGTATTTATACTCAAAAGATGTGTATTTTAAGGCTCTATAAATTTGTGAACACAGAGACAACTGTTTAGCTCAAAAGTTAGCACAAAGTGCAGAATGCCAAACAGGCATTTGCGTAATTATTAAAGTTTGACCGTTTTTAAACACATTTTTGCAATAAAAACATTTTTGAAATTTTTTGTGATGCGGCGGTTTAGCATTTAAGCGACGATGTATGTACATTAACAAGATCTTATAATAAAATTTAGTATGGTTCTTACATGGCCCTGGCAGGTGTAGCAAAGAGACTTAAAAAACTAATTATTAAATTATTATACTTTGTATTTAGTTAATAAATAAGATTGACGACGTGAGTTTTCCGTGAGTTGTGACTTTTCAATTACAAATTTATTTGCAAAGTAGTATAATTTTTGGATAAAGTAGTTTAATATCCAATGAGCAGTAATTGCATAAGGCTCAACTTACAACGCTGCGGAATTTGATGGAAGCTAACTTGTGGAACGAAATTGGTGAATTGTGCATACCATAATAAACCATAATACCTTTATACAAACTAGATACGAAAATTAATTATGCTGTGGTTACAAAAACTCGCTTTCCTTCCTTTCCGCTGGAATGTAAATTCAGCCTAAGAATTCGATTTTAAATATAATACTCTCTTGATTTTATTTCTGGCATACATAAAAAAATGTTACTTACCGCTGAAATTGGGTGTGTTACATGTACAAAGAGAGTGTATGATATTAATAACAAGGCCGTGCGTCGAGGCTCTCATTGAAACCGTACCAGAGCAGACAAGAAACGTTACAACGTGGAACAGGTATGGAAGATGGCGCGCCACGTCCAAACAGTTGTTGAACGACAACATCAACTGAAATTATAATTTATTATGATTATTAATACAAAAACTGAACACAAAAGAAAGTTTCTTCGATGGGACTTGAACCCTTGACCACGCTGTACCGTAGCACTGCTCTAACCAACTGTGCTGCAGGTCAAGTTATCGAGTTGACGAAATTCTCCTATGCGTTGGTGGTTGCGCAGTGGTAGTGCCCCTTAGATATTTGCAATTTAAAGCTATGAGTGGCACTATAACTGTTATGGACAGACATGTAATTTACCATCAGGTGCACGACTTGTTCGTCCCGTCACTTGATGTTAAAAAAAAATTACCTTACGACAAAATGTCTCTTACAATTATATGGACGTCGGGTCCGCGCTAAAAAGTATCCGAATTATAGGGCGTTAAAATCGTATACAGAGCGTCATTCACGCTCTAGTCTTCGTTTGTTCGACTGACAGCGAAGCAAGCAAAATTAGACAGTACTGCGATGACATTACAATTTAAATTCAACGTTTTAGCTTTTTCATATTCCTTGACATGTCACTACGTTTAAATAGGTTGACTTGGGACATTTTTTTCGTGGTTTTTGTATTAGACCCGTCCATTTATTTGTAAGTCAATGCTTAGGACAATTAAAATTTCCACCATGACCGGGAAAATGACTTTAATTAAGACAAAATGTCTCTTAGGACATTTAAAATTTCCACAGTCGATATAAGGATAATAATTCCGTCGATGTATCGAATTTTGAAATGTCGTAAGCGACATTTTGTAGTAAGGGACATTTACAATTACGACAAAATATTCCTTACGACATTTCAAACTTCCAAAAAATATGACAACCACTTTGAAGCCGGACAATACTTACCAAGTATCTAGCAAGTATCGCAATGTCATCCCACATCATATGCTGCTCCAACATGGCCGTCGGTGAGTGGCACGTTTTGTCTACTACCTGCCAATGTTTGAGGAAACATCATACTATAATAAAGTGCCACAACTCAGCTGTAATATAGCACATGATGAGCTAATCGTTAGGCTGCTAACAGATTGACTAGATGTTTGCAGTTAATGCGCAAAGCCGTAATCAACTTTTCACGCATTAACTGTCATGAAGTCAAAACCGACTTCATGCAGTCGAGACCAACTTCATGCAGTTAATGCGTGAAGTTGATTATGACTTCACGCATTAACTGCAAACATGCAGTCAATCAATTAGCAGCCTTAGCCTTGTTGACAATCGTCAAATTAACCATTAGTTACTATGGTGAAAACACTGCATGAACAAATACGAAACCGCTCTGTTCGTAACGGTGGCACTTCATGACAAACTATAGCCTGCTTTTTTTGAAGACGGTGTAAAATGACATTTATAGGGTTGCCAGTTTTCATAAAATTTTAAATAGTTATGTAGTTGTTGTCGATAGTTTTATCGATAGATTGTAAATGATAAAATTTCGCCAAAAATGACAGAATTGTAAATGTTACGACGTTCTAATGATTACTAATTGCGTTATTGTCATCTATCTTCTTATTTTGACAGTTGGCCTTCAAGCATCAAGATCAATTTTTATTCATGTATACATATAGATTATCTATATTGAATTAAAATGAAAAAGTTTAAAACTTGTCTCCTCTTTCCTTTTCAGAAACATAGTTCTAAATACACTGTGTATGTATGAACTTACAAAAATTGACCATTCAAATGAACTTGTGCTCAGTAATTGGATGAATAATGGGTCAAGAATGATTCAAATGAAACAAGTTCCGCTATTCATTACATAAGCGTGACCAATAAATATTCAGTTGATAATCGATAGAATATTTATCGACTGCAATCACTAGCTGCTCGCAACACATTTGCGCAGCTAACTGTCATGTTACGCCGTCTTCAAAAAGGACAGACTATAATGGGGAATTTCGCAACAAATAAATTAATGTCATGGTAGTAAAACATCATATTATTCATTGCAATCAATATTGGAACTTGTCTACATTTATAAGTACTATTATACCATTACAGTCCTGTATGAAAAGATAATGAACATAACGTGTTTTTGTATATGGAGATTTTCAAGTGTCATTAAACTTTAAAAGCTTACAACACACTTGTCTGAATACATGGTTATCATTAATTACAAGTTTCTTAACACTTCTTTAATTTCTTTTTAATTTCCCGATATTTCGGAACGGTGACACGCTCTATGGTCACGGGTTGACTGGCCAGCGACAAATGACAGTTTTAAGAACACTCTTTATTTCGATTACTTGTGGCATTACCATTGTCACTCACTTTTTCAGACAAACCACACTCACTGTATCCACACGCGAAACTGAAGTCAAACTATTTTTGTTTTTAATATTGCAAGCATAAGGACCCGATTCCACGCACTAGATATCCGGCTAATAATATACATATAATCCTTTAGCATAAAATTCTTGTCATGTATTATTTATGATGATTATCAAGGGCACTGAGCTGGTGAAATAGACAAATTAAAAATGATAGTTTTATTCCGAAGTGGAGTAAGCTAATAATGTATAATTTATCCTCTCGAAATATCTCATAATAATGCGAAAACGTAACAAAGTAGGAATTTGGAATTTTGAGGAGATGTAGGCCAATTGTTCGTACCAATTAAATAAAAAAACTTGTTAAAAACATAAATCAAACCAAAATAAATCTATTCACTATTTATCCTTAAAGAAACTTAATAAAAAAGTAATGCATTAAAAAAGAATAAAAAATATAATCCAATAAAAAAACTATAAAACAAAAGTGAACTCACTGTGGCCGGGGTAACGGGGCCCAGGATATTATTAGGCAGTTTGGATAGGGCCTGTAGGGGAAGACAGATATTGATTTAGTTTTAAAAAATGGTAGAAAAAAAGCAATATAAAGTTGAATGTGCATTGGTGAATATAAACGTACCAGACAGTTATCATCCTTTTCTACTCAATTATTCGTGTAAGTATGTACAGTCGACGCCCTAATAAATGAATTATGAATTATACCTGACTCTAACCGACTATTTATGTAATTGGATGTAGCTTCATCGACCAGCAATTTTATACAGTTTTTATTAATAATTATTATATTAATCATAGTTTTTATTTAACATTTTTTAAATAATATTTTACTATTCATATTTATGTGTGCTGTTCATCCCGATCTAAACTACAAATTATGAGTATATAATTAACTAATAAAGAGTAAAAGAAATAAATTCTGAAAAAACGCTTCAGCTGAGACTCTTACCTTTTTATCTACATGTGTAACTTTATTTAGAGCCAAATTGTTGTTATTTCAAAAGCTCTTTATTATTATTATCATTTGGTCCTGAATAGATCGATGTGAAGTAAGCTGTTAAAGAAACTTAACCTTTAACCTGTGAGCTCTATACTTTCATTTTGATATGTCTTCGTTTTTATATCATTAGTGAATGACGTTTTAAAAAACTTTTTAAATCAATTTGATCTTTAATTGCATTACATAAATTAAAATTTCCACTAACAAGCTGGTATTCCTTTACGCTTTTCTGTTGAAAGTGTAAGAAGGCTCTCAGAACCAAAAGGTCTGCTAATGGTTTGGATATCAGGGCGTCGACTGTACTTAATAATTTTACATATATTTTTTTAATATTTTGGGTTATGGCCATAGCTCAATCATATTTATTTGTTAATTAGTATTTTCGTTTTTTTATTGTAATGCAAGTCAATTAAATTCACAAAGTATGTAATTTGTTTTTTTATTTTTCATTTCTAGTCAAGGTAATGCATGTTCAGCTTTTAGATGAATTTTGCATGCCTGTTACGTGTACATGAAATGCGCAGGGTTTATTTGGACGTTGTGTACTGGTGCTACATTGTTTTTTACTCAACTTATTAAGTAAGGTCTCAAATTAGTTTCAGCGTAATACTAAATTGAATACAAAAGGCATGCACATAAAGGAGAATTTGCAATGTCACTGGTAACCGAAAAAGAACGTGTTGAAAATACTACTGTGTCTGCCTGCTTTTTGTGTTCAATAGTGCAATACCCTGTAACGAGTAATAGCGGTCATCTCTTTCGTATTATGCCTTCAAGTCTTAACTTGCGGGAGTTAATTGGCCGTACATTAGAACCGGAAATAGGTCCGTCTCGGATCCGCGACTGCCGCAAATTAAGAGAGCCGGAAAAACCCAACTTCAATTTAGTATTCGTATTCGGGAGTACATTATTATTTTTTTAATAATGTATTCCCGGTCATATAATCCGAGCCACCTCGCATTTTTGTCGTAAAGGGCAACAATACAAAAATAATGTTACGATCGAAGAAAAGTTTTCCCCCGGTTTTGCAAATCCAAATTCAAAAAAAAATAAGGACTTACGGAAAAGACATTTAGTATACTAGTTTCAAATTTGCGTAATAGTTTTTGATCAATCCAACATTGTTTAAGCTTATGGCACTTAATACTGAAAATGCGTGGTGGCTCCAATTATTTATCCGGAAGTGTATTTTGTTTTTGTGATTGTATTTTTAATTTTTAATCAGTTAATGACTTCAGATAAACAGTGCGAGTTTTATTCTAATATCTTTGAAACCCAGACCATAATATATATCTTTAAATCCCAGACCGCTACATACATAATTAAAATTCAGATATAACAAGATAATCGCACTGCTATTACAATAGTATCGTAACTCAAAATATGTGAAATCCAAGATTTATTGCTGAACGTAAAATTTGATTCTCTACAAGTCAATTGTAAAAAACAATTAAAATAAATCTCCGTAACTCAAGTAGGGAATTGTTTAGATGTCTGTAATAAATAAACTTTAACCTATACATAGATTTTAATAATATTACGCTGGAAGCGAGTAATTCTTTTTTCATCGATTTTGAAAAAATACACTTTTTGAGTTAATACACTATTGTTTTAACAGCGCGAATGTAGGAATATAAGGGGGCGTACAAATCTGATCGCACAACGCAATCCACGTGTGCAGCTTACGAGTCTTTCGAAAACATTTGCAGTGCATTCGCTAAATCTGTACACACCTTTATAGAAATATATTTTCGTAAGCAAAAAAAAAATCGTTACTCAATACATAATAGCGGGATATAATAATTGTGTGTCATGAATATAACTTAAAACTCTTAATAAGGTAAAGTCAAGTGCACGCTGGGATTTAACTACACTTGAGATTTAAATTGAACTCTATGTCACTTATGATAAGAATGCTTCTAAGTCCAAAGCGTAAACACCAAGGTGCTGGTGATTGTATCTGTGCATTGACACAAACACATATTTGCCGAAGTTATGCACACTAAAAAACTACATACAGACAATTGAAAACATCTCTTCCTTTTTTTGAAGTCGGTTAAAATGTTTAAATCTTACCCTGCACATTCGTCCTATAATCTTTTTAGAGACCAGTTGTACGTTAGCGGATGCAAGTGCGACTGCTGTGTCCGCCATTATTTCCACCATCGGCGAACCAAGACCTGATACAATAAAGACCAGTAAAGCAACAAGAAAAAACTAACAATGTGAAAGTTATGATTATGCATATAAAGATAGAACACAGAAAAATTTTCGTCGATTCGGTGGGACTTGAACTCACGTCCATGCTGCACCGTCGCATTGCTCTAACATTTGATCGCAAAGCGGCATCTGCGTCAGTTGTGATATCTGTAAAGGAGTCGGCTGCGGTGCAAAGATTATTCTGTTTGGCCACCGACGCAGTTTATATAACCTACATAAACTGCCTCTGTGGCCAAACGGTTACCATGCCGGATTGCCACGCAGAGGTCCCAGGTTCGATTCCCGGGTCGGGAGAAATATTTGTATGGTCTACATTTATTTATCTCGTGAGTTTGGGTGTAATTTGTGGTTGTCAATGTGTGTGTCCATGGCACCCGCGACACAGGGTTACCCCAGTGCGGGGCTATGTTGAGTGTGTGCGTTATTATTATTATTATTATATTCAAAAATCTCTCACTACATCTCATGAGATGTCGCTATTCATTGTATTTAATTTTTTATTAAATTTATATTCAATTATTTTTATCTTTGTATTAACAATTGTAACAAACTAATGGAGTAATTTCACATAAAAATAATTGAATATCAATTGAATAAAAATTTAAAAACTGAAGAACTGAACTTGAGTTTTTCCCAAAAAATCTCAATAAATAAATATAATAAATAAATAAATACTAGCCAACATCACATACGTTGCTCTGATCCCAAAGTAAGTAGCTAAAGCACTTATGTTATGGAAATCGGAAACAACGACGGTACCACAAACACCCAAACCCGACACAATATAGAAAAGTTAGTTTTCTACACTGACCCGATCGGGGATCGAACCCGGGACCTCAGAGATGGCGACACCATGAAAACCGGTGTGCAAGCCACTCCACCACGAAGGTGGTCAAATATGAAAGTTGATAAACTAGGGAATACGTAGGCGAAGTAATAGTACCAAATGTATAAAAAATCTGAGGCCGCCAAATAGAACCTTATAACCTGAAGCAATTTAAAATAGTTGGATTTTTCATAAATCGAATACTTACCAGACTTGACACTCCTCTGTATAAAGCTATCAAGCACCATATCAATCAACTCAGGTACATTCCCTATAGACCCCCAAATCTTAGCCTGCACCGAGGGGTACATCTCAGTTTCTTCTATCGTCAGTGTTATCAGCTTTTCTAATATGCCTAAAACTTGTTTCTGGCGACGGGACTCGTCAGATGGTTTGCAAAACCTGGTTATAAAAAGGTGAAAAACAATTTAAAATCAAAATTTATAGCCAAGCCTTGTGCTTATTGTGTGTAACCATTAGCATTTCAATGTATAGTCCAAGCACATGGCCAGAACAAAAGTGAATTGGATGAAAGGCTTATTCAAACAGAGCAACCTAGCGCTCTGGAACAGTTGGATAGTAAGAATGATACGATTTTGGTAACATCATTAAAAGAAACAAACACCTACACCAACCTATTTACATACATATACAGTATGATATTTTTAATTGGGACAGTACGAAGAAATCCGAAACCATTGGAGATTACAAGCAAACTGTCTGAAAAATCATTAGGTCTTATTTTGTGAAAACAAATTGACATAGTAAATTTTTGGACATGCGTGATTTGTCTATAAAATTGAATAATATTCACATTTTTTTTCTAATGCTGATCGACTCATTTTTTTATAAGGGTAATTTAATTATACCGGAAGAAAAAATCGAGACAAATGTTTTTTCATACAATTTGTTACCTTGATAGAACTACTTAATGTACAATCTCCTCGTATCTCCTATGGTTTCAGGTTTCCCCATACCTGTATCAGTTAAAAATCACACTATATATATCCACCCGAAAAAATTGCCCTCCATCTGAGGCAGACGAGGTAAAAATAAATTAATAATACTATTTGGGGACCCTATTTATGTAGGTTTAAAATAGAATAACGTACCTCACTAAATTGGCCAACCAAGGTGTCATGTATTCCAAGCACAAATGTTTAAGTTCTATTGTGGAACCTCTGAAACCCTGTAGAAAAAAAATACTGTATAAAACACAAGGATTTTTTCGTCACAGCAAATAATTGTTAACAAACTAGGGAGTTTTCTGAAACATTTGTCTTAAACTAGGGACTTTCCTGAACGGTTCGTCTCAAATTGGGGATTTCCCTGAATTTTAAGTACCAAACTAACGAAACTTCTGGGACATTACTAGAACACTCTTGAATTCATGGCCAAACTACGGGCAACAGTCAACACTTTAATGCAAACACCACGACACCATACATATGACGGCGGCGCCGTCGTGCTCGTCCTCTTGTGCTGCATGGAACTGGGCAACGCGTGCAGGAGTGAGCGGCTTGTTATGCAAACGGGATGGGGGCGGCGCGCGGCAGAACAGCGGGGCACTCTTTCCTCTGGCGTGGCGCGATTATGCACCAGTGCGGTTATTAGTGAAAGTGATATAATTGGCTGTATAAATTTTTTTTTTTTTTTTTTTTTTTTTTTTTATATATACTAAGCTCGACAGATGACTCCGTCCCACCTGATGTTAAATGAAACGGAGTCCAGACGCAAGGACAACTGGTGCAGCGTGAAAACAACGCATCATCAGTCGCCCTCACCCTGCCGGCCTACAAGGTGCTTCTTCACGCCTCGCTTGAAGGACCCCATGTCATAGGAAGGAGGAAATACGTGTGCTGGTAGATTGTTCCATCTTTTGGAAGTGCGACAAAGAAACGAGTCACCAAATTTCTTTGTGCGCGATGGAATGCTAGAGACAGTATAGCGGTGACTCCGGAGAGCAGCACGCGTGCTCCTATGGAGGAAGGGAGAAGGTGGGATAAGGTCAAAGAGTTCTTCAGAGCACTCGCCGTGGTATAAACGGTAGAAAGCGCTGAGTGACGCAATATCTCTACGCAATTGCAGAGGTTCGAGAGTATTAGTGACCTCTGCATTGCCGATAATGCGTATAGCGCGCCGCTGCAATCTGTCCAAGGCATCGAGAAGGTACTTAGCGGAACCGTCCCAGAGGTGCGAACAATACTCCACGCACGATCGCACTTGTGTCTTATACAAGAGACACAACTGATCCGGCGCGAAGAAGCGTCGCACTCTGTTCAGGACACCGAGTTTACGTGAAGCTGTTTTTATCACGGCTTCAATATAGTCCCTCTGGTTCAGATCGCAGCGAATCTCCGTACCGAGCATGCTAATGCTGCTCTGTAGGCTAAGTGGTGTGCCCTGAAGAGAAGGAAGGGGAAGGAATGGTGTCTTTTTTGCCGTGAACGCGCACACCTGTGTTTTCTTGGCATTGAACTCAACAAGATTATTGGAGCCCCATTGAGATATGAGGTCCAACACCCGATTGAGCTCAATGACAAGATTCACTCGCTTCTCTTCAGTCTCGACCCGCCCAGCCGCAGGGTGACCATTATACCCTCCGTGCACTGTACTATCATCTGCATAGCAATGAATATTTCCAAGTGGAAGCATATCATTGATATGCAGAAGGAACAGCGTGGGGGATAGAACGGACCCCTGAGGGACACCAGCGTTCACTGACATGAATTCCGAAGCGCATCCGTCTGACAGCACTCGGATTCTGCGCTCATGCAGGAAGCCAGCGACCCAGTTGCAGAACTGGGCAGGCAGGCCGTATGACGGGAGTTTGGAGAGAAGAGCTTTGTGCCAGACCCGATCAAAAGCCTTGGCTATGTCAAGGCTAACAGCCATCGACTCGCCACGCTTATCAATAGCCACACCCCAGAGATGTGTAATAAACGCTAAAAGATCACCCGTTGACCGTTTCGGCCGAAACCCGTATTGACGATCGTGAATTAAGGAGTGTTCTTCTAGGTAGTGGATTAGCTGTTTATTTAAAATCCGTTCCATCACTTTACACAAAACTGAAGTTACGGCTATTGGGCGGTAATTATTCGGATCTGATCGATCTCCTTTTTTGGGGACCGGTTGCACATTAGCCTTTCTCCAAGATTCCGGCACACAACCTGAAGAGAGCGAGAGGCGGTAAAGGCGCGTTAACACGGGGGACAACTCCGCTGCACACATTTTCAGAACGATTGGAGGAATGCCATCAGGACCATTAGCTTTCCGGACATCGATTGACTGCAACTCTGCACGGACATCACACTGCCTGATTTTAAGATCGGGCATTGTGTGGCCACAGTGAGGAATTATAGGTGGCTGTGCATTGCAGTCGTCGATTCGGGAGTTAGCCGCAAAGAGTTTAGCCAGGAGATCGACCTTCTCCTGCGGCTTGTGGGCTAAAGTTCCGTCAGGACATCGTAATGGTGGCAGCGAGGGTTGGCAGAAGTTGGATTGCACGGCTTTGGCCAGACGCCAGTAGCTACGGCTGCCCGTAGGATGCGTCAGTAGTTCTTGGCCGACCCGAGCAACGCGCTGGGCATCCGCTCTAATGTAAGCCCTTTTGCAGGACTTGGTGGCATTATTGTAGGCTGCTTTCAGCGAGTGGGTTTCGGGATCTCCATGTGCTATACCTTTGATCCAAGCGCGATATGCCTCTTGCCTTTTATCAGCAGCACTGGCACACTCGCGGTTGAACCATCGGTTGCGTCTGCCTTTGCCGATGAGATAGGAATTTGGAATGTAGTATTCCATCCCTAAAACTATCTCATCAGCAACTGCAGCCGCACTAGCTGTTGGGTCCTTCCCACTGAAGCAGCGCTGCCCCCAAGGAACGGATGCGAAATAATCCCGCATACCATCCCAATCTGCCGACGAGTGGTGCCAAATCTGGCGTTTCGATACCGCGGAAGGCGGTAGCGGGTCCAGAGGCACTTTACTGGATACCAAGCAGTGATCAGAAGATCCTAAAGGAGCTCGAACCTCCACTCGGTAACCAGCTGGACGATTCGTCAGCAGAAGGTCCAACAAAGAGGGCGCGTGACCGACTATATCTGGGATCCTGGTGGGCTGGTTCACCAGTTGAGTCAGGTCGTGCGTGAGGGCGAATGCATGGGCAATTCTACCAGCATGGTCAGTTTTGGAGGAACTTAACCATAACTCGTGGTGAGCATTGAAGTCCCCCAAAAACACCAATTCCGCCAATGGAAACCGCTCCTGCGCATCATCTGCTACCCGACTAAGATGGTCCATAAGTCGAGTTGTCTCCATGTCGCCATTATGGGATCGGTAGACGCAAACATAGACACGGCTATGAGAGCCCAAGTCGACGTGTACCACAAGGAGGGAAAAGGAAGGGTCCTCCAGACAGCGCAGACGCCGACAACAAACATCCGCCCGAACGAACAAGCAAACTCCGGCTTTGGCTTTGAAGGATTCTTCAAGCACAAAGCCCGGATAGTGCAAGTAGCCTGTGTCGGCCGGGCAGATTATTTGCGTCTCCGTCAAAAACATCATTGCTGGCCGTGCCGTCTCAAGATGGTGGTGGACGGCATTGAGGTTTGCATGGAGTCCGCGGATGTTAGCGAACTCGACCTCAAACGGTTTGGTTGTGGTGGGGGTGTGCACCGCTGTTCGACCAGTTTTTATTTTAAGCGCTGTCATGGTGGATAAAAGGAGGGAGGTGTGAATCGAGGAAAAGCTACCGCGATGCAGATGGTCAAAGTGTGGCGGCCTGTTTCGCCAGAGATCTGCCTACAGATGAGTATCATTAACCCGCCGGACGGAAGGGCCCCCGAACCCCCCCGGGAATGGCCACCGGGACCCCACCTTCCGGTCACCAACCGGCACGACGGACCACCCCGAGATTATGCGTGGCATGGTGAGGCAGCCTCACGAGCTGGTTAGACTCGCTTGGGCCCCTGTACTGTGCCACGGGCGGCCAGCGGAACAACCGTTTCTACGGGTCTCCCTGGCCGGCGGGTTATCAAAGTCTTCCTGGCACTGGTTCGACGGAAGCCTCCACAGACCAACTGCATCGCGGCAGCATTCACTCGAGCTCTGGTTATACGCTGGCTGATCCCGAAACGCGACCGACAAGCGGTCACTTGACGGGTTTTACACCATGCGTACGGTGGTCACTAACCAGACGGGCCATGCCCTACCACGCAGTAGAGCAGATGGAAGCTCTAAAATCCGTTAGTCGCCTCTTACGACACCCATCGGAGGAAAAGGGGCGGAGAATAGTATTCTTTCTCCGTCTCCGCACGGATAAAAAAAAATTGTTTGCGAAGTCATGACGCGTCGCGACGCTTCGACTCTGCGCGAGTGTGAGTTGAGCCTAACGACGCAGATGTTCTTTTACAACGTTGTTTACAAGATAGTCGGCTGACGGCACGTGAGCAGACTTGTGGGGATGTCGCCTTATAAATAGGGCTGCTGATTGCTTTTTTTGATTGCACACATTAGAGAACGAGTCACTGGACACAAGACAGCTCCACAATACTGCCGTTTACTCTATGCTATACTACCTGGTTCTGTGATTATTGTACCTCTCTACAATAAACGAAGTACATACTTTCCGTGTTGCGTTTTGTTTTCAATCTATTCTAAAATGTAGTTAGTACCCACCATGGGTAGTACTTCTAAAGAACCACCTGGGCGTTTAGACATTTTGATCGGAACTATTCATTCCTCTCACTATCCTAGAAATACAATATTATTTTTATGATTCTAAGTGACGAAACGAACTAGTTGTGCACCTGGTGGTAAGCGACACGCCTGTCCTTAGCAATTGCATTGCCACTCAGAGCTTTAAATGCAAAGATCTGAGGGGCACTGCGCCCGTTATCCTGAGACATAAGTTGACAAGTCCCACGTGCCTGTAATTTCACCAGAACCCTTACCCATTAAAACCGGAATGCAATAATTCTCACATTACCGCTTGGCGACTAAAATAGGCAAGATGGCAGCACTTCCCTGGACGATCTCTTTCACATGGAGCTACTAAATCTGTTTTATACCAAAATATGTGGCACTTGTGATTGACGAATTTTAAACAGTGCTCATATTTTGCGTTTTCAATGCTGTCGACGTAACTTAAGAAACTTTATTTCTAGGGTCGCTAAAACGCTACATTCCAACGTACCTGAATGCACTCCTCCAAAAACTCTAGCGTAAGATGTGGTTCGTTGGCAGCCAGTTTCTCACTTATTGACTTGATAAAGATGGTATTGTTTGATGGTATACATAAACCTACAATGTTACAAAATTATTAAAAAACTTGTCCTAGAAACAAATTCACATAAAAAATTATTTATTTGTAATCAGGTTGCGGAGGTCCATAAATACTTGCCTTATAGGCTAACATACATAATATAAAAATAAAAAAGCATAAGTAAACATAATTATTTACACGTATGGTCACACGCGACGTGTGATGCAACGCCGGTGTCCGGTAACCGGCTTTGAAAACGTTATGTACCCGACATCCTTCGTGGTGTAAAAATGGATGTAAAATGGTTGGGAAAACGCACTTAACTTTATGTTTTAAAGACAACAAGAAGCAAAAGACAAAACCATTTTTTTTTTAAATATAAGACTAAGGTGGTATCGATTTAAAAGAAATTATAGACAAATTGTCTACATGGCCGAACGATTACCATACTCGTCTGCCACGCAGAGGACCCGGGTTCGATTCCCGTGCCGGGAGAAATATTTGCATGGCTTACATTTATTTCTCTCGTGAGTTTGGGTGTAATTTGTGGTGGTCTATATATGTGTCCATGGCACCCGTGACACGTGGTTTACCTAGTGCGGGGCTACGTTGAGTGTGTGCGTTATTATTATTATTATATTCCAATCTACGCTTTTTACTGCACTAATTCACCGGTAACCAGAATCTTATAATGACGCACCTGAAGTTTCAAGCAACTGCCCTTCAATTTTCAAATGAAAAGTTGCAGTCAGAGCACAAAGCTGGTTGTAAGCAGCAGTCCTTAAATTGGGGTCACAGGAACCGAGATTTAATAGCGCCATGTTCAACAGTGTACCGGGGACGTCTTTTGGACGGATTTTTTGATGAACTGAAACTGTATCCTGGAACAAACAACAACATGTACCTGACACAAACAACAACATGTACATGCAATGTAAGCGCCATTTTTGTAATTTTACGAGGAAGCAATTTGTGTCGAAAAGCAATTTGTATGCCAATTAGGATAGCTCGAAATGTTATTAAAACTCAATTGGTTTTATTTCAAGCCATTCTAAATGTTGTACATGCTGCATTTCGACATAAAATCGCGTCCCCTGTAAAATTACAAAAACAGCACTTACAGTGTAATGCTTCTCAGGTATGGAATATTAAGGCATGTACGTCGTGTCCGTTTAGAAGCAGTAGAGCTCCTTGTGAAAGAGTTCGTCCAGGGAAGTACTGCCACTTTACCCATTTCTGCCGCCAAGCAGTAATATTAGCATTATTGCGTTCCGGTTTTGAAAGGTAAGGCTGCTGGTGAATTTACAGGCACATGGGACTTGTCAACTTATGTCTCAGGGTGACGGGCGCAGTGGCTGTGCCCCTCAGATCTCTGCGACTTAAAGCTCTGAGTGGCACTGCAACTGTTATGGACAGGCGTGTAGCTTACCATCAGGGGCACGACTTGTTCGTCCCGTCACTTGATATCATAAAAAAAAGTACGGTCACACACGCACACGCTACGCACGAATCTATCGAAGGGTATGACCATGCATTGTTATGGATAACATGCTTAGATAAACCTATATCGGCCCACGTTAGGCGAATCAGAATTGGTAGAGGCGAAGCTGCAAAGCCTTGAACACCGCCGTAAAGTTGCCTGCTTATTGGTAGTATAGAGGATGTATCACGGAGAGTTTGCGATGGAACTGCATAATTTGATTCCGCCTTCCCCTTTCCATCATCGGGGTACTAGACGTGGGCTGGGATTCCACCCCTATGTTGTAGATATTCCCAGAATTCGCACGAAACGTTTCGCTTCGAGCGGTTAGAGAGTGGAATTCCCTACCTAAGCACTTGTTCCTCGAACGCTACAACTTAGACCTTTTCAAGACGAGAGTGAAGAGGCATTATTTAGGTGTGCATGCTACATCGTCGGCCTCATCATCACTTTCCATCAGGTGAGATGGAGGTCAAATGCGCACTTATTTTTTATATAAAAAAAATAACTTACTGGTTGGCTTAGTTCCCATCTGTTCCTAATATGTATTATAGACTGCACAATATTGTCGCAGTCGTTGTGTATGAAACTCAGCGGCGTGGCTTCATTGATTATTGACAGTGAGAACTGGTTATCGTCCACAAGACACACCTGTAAAACGATAATTGGGATTAAAAAATATAACTTGACTTAAACTTTGACATTTTTGACAAATAGTTGAATGAATGAAGGAATGACAATTTATTACTCTCACAAGGCTTACTTATGACTAAAATACAGTTTTTTGTTAATGTTATGCATACTGTGAGAGTATGGTGTCAGTACTAGAATTATATCAACATAGGCCGGAAAAAGGTGTTCCAAATCTATAGATACATTTATAGATATAGCGCCAAGGAGTGACATACGAGTTGTTAAACCACAACATTTTAATTCATTACTTTCCTTGAATCACGGATCTCCGGAAATGGTTTTACTGTATCGTAGGACAAAGCTACTCACGTGATAGTTTTGTCCTACGATGTTGGGCGACGTTGTTTAAGTCAAATATGGTTCTTAAAGTAACTTATAAAGCCGCATCAGCATTTAATAATGCTGATGCTAATGCATCTTCGTCATTATCATCATTTTAATAATAATAATAAGAAGCGATGCAAACGAGATGCCAACGCGATACAAAAGCGATGCATGTTTTAAAATAATTAACTAATTTATTTATTTAATGTATTTATTAATTTCACAACAAATTACACCCATACTCACGAGAGAAATAAATGTAGGCCATGCAAATATTTCTCCCGGCCCGGGAATCAAACCTGGGACCTCTGCGTGGCAGTCCGGCATGGTAACAGTTTGACCACGGAGGCAGTTATATAAATTAACAAAAAATAATAATAATAATAATGTGCATAAGCCTATACAGATTTCTCGTACATAATTATTCAACATAAGCGACTGTATCGATGCAATCGCGCGTTTGTATCGATGCAATCGTGGGTTTCACAAACTCACGTTTGCATCGCTGCTAATAGTCGCGTTGTGTAACAGCTCTTACGGTCGTATTCCAGAACTCTACTCAATACTCAAGTCAGGACTTGAGTATTGCAGTGAGCACTGAAAATCATACTCAAGCCCTTGCCATTAGGGTCGTATTTCCAGTGCTTGAAATCATACTCAAGTCTGCTCAAATCCTGACTTGAGCATTGAGTAGACTTCTGGAATACGACTCTAAGGGTCGTATTCTAGAACTCTACTCAATACTCAAGTCAGGACTTGAGTATTGCAGTGAACACTGAAAATCATACTCAAGTCCTTGCCATTAGGGTCGTATTTCCAGTGCTTGAAATCATACTCAAGTTTGGTCAAGTCCTGACTTGAGCATTGAGTAGAGTTCTGGAATACGACTCTTAGTCACAACTAAATCAAATTGTGAGCATGACTTAATAGCGTTTTCCGTTTACAAATATCTCTGGAGCAAGTAGAGACTTACTTCGTCGATTTCGGAAGCGTAATAGACGTCGTTTAACAACACAGGTAAGCCGAGCACTTTTGTTTTTTCTACCGATGTAATTTGAAGAGCTGTCGGCCCCACCTGTTAACGAGACATAATTTATTTACTTTGTAGGAGGATCACGGAAGAATAAACAATGGAAGGACCTTAAGCTTCGATTATTATCGGAACCGATGCCACCAAAACTCACACAATTATTATGTTAAACACTATGAAACCTTGTTTCTAATTTAAAAAGAAATAACAAATTCTGCACTGTTAATGCAATTTAAACTTTATCATGTTGGCATATCGTTGAAAGTTCAATACCACCAGTACGCATAATTGCAAGTTACGATGCTTTGATGTTCTATTGAAATTTCAATCAATATGCTGCCTTCTAACAGTTAATAGCTGAACGACGACAAATTCGAGATGTTCGCTTAATTCTCCAATTATAACGCTTTTATAAAAAAAAAAAAAAACAATCTCAAAAGTTCGTGGAATTAGATCTATTTGCCAAGTTTTATTGAAATTGGTTACCAGAAAGTGGTGAAAGGTGAAATATTTTCTTCAAATTTAAATGGGATCAATACTGAGGTACCCTCTTTCCAACAAAAAAAACCATCAAAGTCGATGCACGAATGCCGGAGTAAACCCGTAACAAACTTATAGATACAAATACAGATAACTTGGGAACCTCCTCCTTTTTGAAGTCGGTTAAAACACCATATTGCAACGGTATAAGGTTTGTTTTCGTTCCTTATAACAAAAAATCTGTTACGATTAACAGAAAATTGAAAATTTATTATAATTAAATAAGGTAAATTAGATACATATATACATAATATGAAACACCACAATGGATTGTGCACTCCAAAGTAACAAAACAAGTCATTTTTCCACAATTTTCGAGGTTTTGCGCGAGATAATTGGCACGACCATAACATACAAAGCGAAAATGGCGGAATGGAGGACAAGTATGTTGAACTCAACGTACTGTTGGCGCACGTGTCACGTTAAGCACTTCTACTATATTTATTATGTGGGGAGGATGGTTGCTTGATGGTCAATCAACAAGTTGACGATTGGCATCATTTAGACAAATTGTACGGTTAAGATAAGAATGAAAAATAATCTACCTCAAATAAAAATAAAATAACATTACGCAAAGTGTGTAAAATTTCATTGTACATTATTTGCTTATGGAGTGTGTTCGAACGAAACCTACCAAGGTATAACTTCACAGGGTGGTTTTAGTACATTTAATGTTGGGTGGTTTCAATCCGTTTTGTCAGAGCCAACAAGTAGTGCCGCGAAGATTTTGTAGTATTTTAATTGAACATTATGCTAAAGGTTATTTATACATTTTCTGCGTACTTGTATGACAAACTGTTATAGTGACCCATTTAGATCTCGAAGGTAGTCTCGATCTATGATGTTTGAAATAAATCTTGTAAACGATAAATGTGTACAAATGTTTATTTAGAAAGAGCAAGCCCTAGAGTTTCTTGCTCGTTCTTCTCAAAGGAGCCTTACGAACATGGCTTGGTTGAATCCGCATAACAGTGAAAGTATCATTAGTATACGGTGTGAAAACACGATTCCTAAACGTTTTCACGATAGAAAAAAAAACACATACTTCGAAATTTTACAAGAAACCGCTGAATTCAATAGGTGCTTTACATATACCAATGATTTTTTTTTTACATCAACTGAACTAAATAGGACACGTATACTATACGACATTAAACAGAATTAGGATTCCAATGTTGTATTAATCAGTACACCAGAATTGAAACGACTAAAAGAAGCATTTCAAAAACGTGTATAGATCATATATTTATGCGCAACGTAGCTGAGCGAAATAACCGTAGTCACACAATAAGATCAGCTGTGGTAGAAGATGCGGTGCGATTTAGCGCTAAACAGTGCAGATACAGTTCAACGATATACATTCGCTACCATTTTTAATAACACAAAAATAAGACAGGAGCTTGCTTGCGTTGACTGGAGCCCGGTTTTGCATATACCCGAACCAAATACAATTCTTAATTACATATTGAATGTGTTTGAAAACATATACAGTAAGTGTAAAGAAAGTAAAAATATATATTTAAATAGGATAAAAAAATGTAATTGAATATCTAATAAGTTAATTGTAATAAGTTAATTGATATGACTAGAATGAAAAGTAAACTTCTAAAATTGCATTTATCAGATGTAATAAATAAAAAAAATTAGTTAATATACAAAAGGTATAGAAATAGAACAAATAAACTCATGAATAAAGCCAGAAATAATTCGATAAAAA
>NW_020653855.1:5218404-5265577 GCF_003589595.1 Hyposmocoma kahamanoa
GCGGCGGCAGAATCTCCCGGTCAATCAGAGCGCGCCAAACTATCTCGCGAGGATAACGAAATAATTTTTGTTAGTGTTCGATCTTACATCGTATATTAATTTACATCGTAACATTGATTAAAGCGACATCTCTAGTAAGCCGCTGGTGAACTGTAAAAGTATCTGGCTGAACTAAGAAAAACTTTCATAGATTTCTCACAGATGGCACTACGGCAGAAAAGTCGTTAAAAACCAAAAACAAAAATCTGCAACAAGCACAGAAAATTTCGTAAAGTCTGTTGGTTCGATCCCTAGCAAAGTTGGGAGAGCGTCAAGCGCGGGATGCTAAAGGCGCTGGTTCGAATCCAATCGGATCGAAGGAATTTTTTTAATGTTCGATCTTCGTATCAATAACTATCTCGCGAGGTTCCGTAATCTTTGAACGTTTGCTCTGATTGGCCAGGCGCGTTTCTGCCGTCTGCACCAGCTATAAGCTATACTAACGGTAGCATTGGTGTTGTAATTGAAGAATCGCGAAGCAATTATTTGTCCACCGGGCTGGGGTAGCACTGTTTGAACCATGTATAAATAAATAAAAAAATACTCGCCTTATCAAAAGGCCGTCGCCCAACGGCCTTATGGTCTCTGCTACAAGACAGATAATCCCCTATCCTCTCCTGATGGTTCCATAACAACCTGTGTAAAGCTACGACATTTGCGTCGCTTATAAAAGACAGGTTGTGCGATGTTTGATCTACGCTCTCACAGTCTGATGCTATTTGGATGAAGAATCTGAAAGAAAAAATACAGGTCAAAATGGCGGGCCGTGGAGGTTTGAGATTGGCGCACGATTGTAGCCGATGGCTAGGGCAGGTCAATTGAGTATAGATGTCGGATGAAGTCGAGCTGTGATTCTTAAATTTATTATTTGTGTCATTGACTTACAATTATATGGACGTCGGGTCCGCGCTAAAAAGTGTCCGAACTTATAGGGCGTTAAAATCGTATACAGAGCGTCATTCACGCTTTAGTCTTCGTTTGTTCGACTGACAGCGAAGCAAGCAATATTAGACAGTACTGCGATGACATTACAATTTAAATTCAACGTTTTAGCTGTTTCGTATTCCTTTACATGTCACTACGTTTAAATAGGTTGACTTGGGACTTTTATTTCGTGGTTTTTGTATTAGAACCGTCGTCCATTTATTTGTAAGTCAATGATTTGTATCAATTATAAATAAATACATACCAAGACACATATAGATATTAAGAAGCAGGGAGAAGTTAAATATTCCCATATTTACTGTGAACTGGAAACTCTATGTGAGTGAGTCAGTTTTAAAGAATCAAAGTTTTTTTTTTAATTGAAACTTGTTACTAATTTTGATTGAAACTTTTTTTACAATATCAAGTGACACGACGAACCAGTCGTAAAGTTAGACGATTAGCGACTGCATCGCGTTTGCATCGCCGCTAAAAATAACCGTGTGTAACCGCTCTTACTTGCGTCCTGCTTCGAAATGTGATCTCAAAAAATCATTGAAAGGTAGCATGTGTTGTTCTTTAGAAAACTCCACGTGATTTGCAATGTTCTGTAGTATTTTTGACATAAGCATTAGGCCTCTTTTCACTTGTGGTGGTACTGGACGGTTGACTATACCCATTTCTTGAGGTGATACTGCAAAGAAAATGAAGAAATAAATTAGTGCGTAGTTGTATTTTGTTACACGGCTTATATTTCGTCCAGCCATTTATTTAACTTTTGACATATGGATGCCCCCGAAGTTTCGTAATTATTGACAACCATAGACAAAAAAATGCAATACACCCTGGACTCTGTTATTTTTAATTTTAGTGAAGCGACGTGCTCTTTAGCTCCGATATTTATCGAGCCAACAGATTATGTAACGAAGATTAATCAAGTCGATAAGTTTTGATACTTGTCTAATAAATTATAACGAAATGAAATAAATAATAAATAATTATAACAAATTGTTATTGTTTATTGTAATCAATCGTCGGATTCTTCTCCGTAATATGAACGGGAATCACTTGAATCCTCATTAACATTAATTATTAATTCTTGAGTACACAAATGGTCAAATGCAGCATCACGATCCCAATCAGACAATATCTTCTTTTTTGAACCCGCTTATATTAACGATTTTAACATGTTTATGTATAAAATCGATTGTTATAAGAAACTCGAATCGGAAACGCATTAGGATACCACTAATTGATTAGAATTCGAGCAGTCAAAAGTTAAATAAACTACTACTACTTAGGGAACTCGATATTTTTATTTTGTTTATTAGTTATTTTCGACCAATTGATTAAATTGGGTCATTCTAAGATTAAATTAATGTTATTTTCGAATAAATTATTAAATCATCGTCATTGTTTAAATTACGTTATTTTCGTATAAATGATTAAATTATGTTATTCTAATTGTTTAAATTACGTTATTTTCATGACATTGATTAAATGAAGTTATTCAATTGTTTAAACTACATTATTTTCGTGTAGTAGTTTAAATTATGTAAATTAATGAATATGACTTACCAATAGCGGGGTTTATAAATCTCAGAAAGAGCACAGTGCCAACAGCGCCGACGCTTGTTTGCGGAAACTGTGCGAATCTTTTGCTTAGTACCTGAAAAATCCACATAATAAATAAATGTTTTTAATAATAATAATAATAACGCACACACTCAACATAGCCCCGCACTAGGGACACCCTGTGTCGCGGGTGCCATGGACACACACGTAGACAACCACAAATTACACCCAAACTCACGAGAGAAATAAATGTAGGCCATACAAATATTTCTCCCGACCTGGGAATCGAACCTGGGACCTCTGCATGGCAGTCCGGCATGGTAACCGTTCGGCCACGGAGGCAATTAAAAAGTTAAATGGAATGAATTATATTCATCATTCGTCGGGGTGGAAGCCAAGAGGTCAGATTAGAGCGCTTGGGAAGGTACGAAATCAAAGGATGTAGAATGGTAAAGTATAACAATACGTTTATATCAAAAAGGATCTGAGAGTTATATACGAAAGTAACTCTACTCTCCTACATAACACTCTCAGATTCTTTTCTCACCACTCGGTGAGGTGAGGTGTGGAGATGAACAAGAAAAAGAAAGAAGTTGGATACACGGAGTTGGAAAGTGCGAAAAATAGTTTTTAAAAGGAAATTTAAGTAATTTAGGCATTAACACAATAGTAAATATTAGTTGGAACTCTTTCAGGAATCAAGAAAAGTAAGGGCGTTTCCTAGGAAACGTATAATGAGAGAGATGAAGATGATAGGCGGGGTAGTTTCACACTACATATCATCACCATCATCGACTCATTTATGTGTCCCACTGCTGTACACGGGTTTTAGACCATAATCCGCCACTCTGGCCCAATAGGGTTTCGGGACTTCACACGTTTTCCAAGAATAATGAACCTTCTTCGACGTGAAGGTTTTCATCACAATATTTTCACGCCGTTGTACCATTAATATAACATTTACCTGATACAAACAATGGCACATGCTCCTTAATTGCGGCGGGAACTTGTCAGCCGAATTCACGATTCGATCAAACACCTCTTTTGTCAAGTCGATTAAATTCGATCTGTTCACTTCTATGTCCTGATTTGGGTCCAATCTAATACAGAAAGAATACAACAATGTAAAATAGCCTATATTGCATGTTTAGTGAAAAATTACACGAGATATTTAGTCGCAAGGGCGTCTATAGTTGCGGGTGGGCCCTTCGATTCCAATGAACATCATATACGTTGCGCTTATCCTAAAGTAATGCGCAGGCTACACCGCGAACGAAGTTCACTAAGCATCGAGTATATAACCAGAAATAGAGACGAAATAAGGGTCATTCATCCCTGGCAACTTATCAGGCAAATGGGCCTTATATCCCTTTTAAATATCAACTCTCGTTTGCACTAAAATCACACATTAAAAGCTGAAATAGTACAGCGCCAACAACTGACCTGTGTGTACGTCTACGTATATTCCAAAAATATTCTGTATTTATTGTAATAAAGGTCTCTCACTATGGGAGGCTGTTCCATTCGGTAGTGCGGGAAGAACAGCCAAACATCTAATTACAAAACAAACGGAATCACATTTCATCGGTAATTAAATATTAAATATGTAATTTTTCAATTTTCGTCCATTACAACAAAACTCAAGTTTAACTGGTCGATTTAAAGTGAAACAATTCACGACACCAGCCAATTGTTTCGAATTCGAGCTGGCCAATCGGAGCACAGTTGTCACCATAATGATTTGGCAAAATAGTTTTCTCTCTATAGTAGTAAGTCTCTATTTCTGGTTATGTACTCGATGCCGCGAAATAGGCTAACCGAGCTAACTAAACTTACCCAATGATCCCGCTAGCTATGTAAAATATGCCGCCCTTCTACCACCTTTCATCCCCGCACGTAACCATACCCTTATACTATACGTATTTTCTTAGCTTAGCTAAGTGAGCTGGCTTCGTTTGCGGTGTAGCCTGCACTTAAGTAACTAAACTGTTGTGTTATGGAAATCGGAAACAACGACGGTACCAGAAAAGTTAGTTTTCCACATTGACCCGGCCCGGAATTGAACCCGGGACCTCAGAAATGGCGATACCATGAAGTCCGGTATGCAAGTCACTCGAGCACGGTGGTCGTCAAAATAATGTGAATATATTTGAAACTAGCTGGTGCCCGCGATTTCGTCTACGCAGAATAAGTACTTCGAGTAACCTACTGTACTACACTAATACTAATTGTCATTAAAACTTTTTTTATTATTATACAAGTGACGGGACCAACAAGTCGTGCGCCTGATGGTAAACTACACGCCTGTCCATAACAGTTGCAGTGCCACTCAGAGCTATAAATCGCAAAGATCTGAGGGGCACTGCCACTGCGCCCATCACCCTGGGACATAAGTTGACAAGTTCCATATGCCTGTAATTTCACCAGCACCCTTACTCTTCCAAACCGGAACGCAGTAATGCTAAAATGACTGCTTGGCGGCAGAAATAGGTAAGGTGGCAGAACTTCCCTGGACGAACTCTTTCACAAGGAGCTCTACAGCTGCTAATGCTATGTAATATATTCTTATAATTGAAGCATTGGGAACAACAAGGGCGTTCGGCAACCAAAGTCCGTTTTGATGTTATTACATCAAAACGTGTAAAACATTATCTAGTACCTTGTGACAAATACTCATTTCGATCTCCCTTCTAGATGGCGTAATTTTCATTCATTCAGAAGGTGGTACTCCGCCTTTGTAGCATAGATTAAAAATGTGCGTTTGAGTTTCAGGCACGTTACCACCTGCAGTTTGTAAAAACTTATTTTGATGTAAAAAAATGTCTGAAACTAGCGAATTCATCCTCAACATGGAGCATCTAGCAGGCCAATGAGACCTGCTGAAGATAATACTGTCGACTCATTTAAATCCATCGAATTCAATGAATGCTTAAAAATACGTTTAATTTTTTTCAACGTGAAATAACATTGTTTCACAACTTATTTCCTTAAAAACCAATAATATAACGAACGCCCCATTAATTTACCGGTTTGGGGCAATAAGGGCGGATAACCTAATGAAAAAGAAAATTCTAAATGTTTACTAATTGTTTTAAAATAATAATAATACCTGAATCTTAAATCACAAGACAAATAAATATTAAAGTACATAAGAGTCATGTTATAAATATTAAAAAGATACAAGACATTAAAACCTTATTTTCAATTTTCTCGAATCTCACTTTTACGTGATACGCCCTTGTTACACCCAATGATTCAATTTATTATTAATACAAAGATCGAACACTTAGAATAATTCCTTTGATCCAGCCGGATTCGAACCGACGTCTCCTAGCAAACCGTGCCAGACACGATGCCAACTAAGCCACGGAAAGAACCAGCGGACCTCACGAATTTTTCTACGTGCTTGTGCTTGTCTATAAGAGCATACGATCCGATCTGTGGATCGATTCAGAGGCACTTGATCCATTACAATCCAAAAAATCGATTCAAGGCAAATAATCGTGCATTCCTAGTACTGGGTATCGGCATTCTGCGCCGCTAGTGACATCTAGTGAGATTTAGAACCTTCTAATCGGAGATTTTATTAGATTTAGTTTCAATTGTTTACCTAGCAGGGTCGACTTCAAAACTCAGCTCCGGTTGCTCCTGAGCCTGGTCTAGCAGCGCAGATATTAAAGGCTCCAGCAAGGACTGCAGATATCCGTAACCGTATATTTTGAAGCAAAACGCCATTATTTTGCTGCCCAAGCTGTTACCACGGAAGAGAGTTTGCATGCAGTCTGAAACCTGGAGAATGAAGAACAACATCTAGTATCTAGTATCTAAGTATCTAATCTTTTTTTTTTAAGAACGCACACACTCAATATAGCCCCGCACTAGGGAAACCCTGTGTCGCGGGTACCATGGTCACACACATAGACAACCACAAATTACACCCAAACTCACGAGAGAAATAAATGGCCATACAAATATTCCTCCCGGCCCGGGAATCGAACCTGGGACCTCTGCGTGGCAGTCCGGCACGGTGACCGTTCGGCCACGGAAGCACTTCAAATAACAGAAAATAACATCTGAAGTCTTAATTTAGACAAAACAGACAGCTTCTTGTTTAGAATGTATATAGGAATGCGAAACGTAGCCCTGCTTGCCTCACACTGACATTTTTCAAACGGTTTTAATTTCGTTTGTAAAAAAAGAAATTCTAAAATAAAGCCAGTGTCCCTGCCGAACGACTCTAGCAAAATGAACAGAATGGAAAAAAATTGAATTCGAGCTGAGTAACTCTTAAGTGCATTTATATAAAGTTCACGTATACCTACTCGTATTTGTATGTAAAAAAATCTTCCAATTTTAGAATAATGATAAATTGTACATACCTCAACTTCTCTATAAAATATGTTCCATAGCAGTGGAGCGAGCAAATGTTTGGCATCGAAAAGAGTGACGAACACGCGAGCCAGTTCGTCCATTTGTGATGTGCTCACCACGTTGGCCAGTGCCATGGCGATAGGCAGTTCTCCCTGTAGGCAATAACAAAAATATAGCAGAGTATTTCTTGGGCTAATGCATCTTGCTTAACAGTTCTATCTTATTTTTTATTAAATTGATATTCAATTATTTTTATGTGAAATTACTCCACTAGTTTGTTATAACGGTTCGAATCCGGCCGGGTCAAAGAATTTTTTTCTGAGTGTTCGATCTTTTCATTATTAATTACAACAAACTAGTGGAGTAATTTCTCATAAAAATAATTGAATATCAATTCAATAAAAAATTTCAATACAATTAATAGCGACATCTCTAGCCGGGCCTGGTAGCTGTAAAGGTATCTAACTGGATGAGAAAATATCATGGATTTCTCATAGATGGCGCTACGGCTAAAAAGTCGTTGAAAAACCAAATACAAAGATACGACGCAAGCACATAGAAAATTCGTGAGGTCCGCTGCTTCGTTCCGTGGCTTATTTGGTACAGCGTCTGACACGGTATTCTAGAAGACGGTTAGAATCCGGCCGGATCGAAGGAATTTTTTTCTGGGAGTTCGGTCTTTGTATTAATAATTATAACAGTTCTATCAAAATCAATATTAATAATAATAGACGCCCTTAATTCGACCTCTCCTACGTAAAGTATCGTATGTCGAAACTGCCGAGTCTAGAGGGGAGCCTTTTCAAGTTCTGAAATCACCGAAATAAGCATAACACGTAACTTTAACATTTCTCAGTTTTATTCGGCAAAGCCGGTTACTCACATAGAGCATTATAAAATCCTAGATATCGGTTAGATGATCACTCTATGTGAGCATTGCCGAATAAAACGGAGAACTTTAAAACGCTCCCCTGTAAACTTGGCAATTTCGACATACGATACTTTACGTAGGAGGGGTCGAATTATACCTACCTTGTCTGAGATCATAGTGACCAACTGCACGAGCTGTTCGAATCGATCAGCCAATACGGTCTCTGCAAGTGTGTCGAACTCGGTTCCTTGCTGTAGTATCTTGGTTAGCACTTCCATGAATGCTGCTCTTGTCTGTAGATCGCGGTGGTAACCCAGATCTGTGGATGGAGGTGGTGGTGACGATTTACAGCTGACTAAGAAAGATGATATAAGAAATGTAACCTTAGAACAGTAGCCACCTTACCTATTTCTGCCGCCAAGCAGGAATGTCACCATTCTGTGTTCCGATTTTGAAGGGTAATAAAGGTGCTGGTGATATTATAGGCACATGGGACTTGTCACTTTATGTCTCAGAGTGACGAACTCAGTGGCAGTGCCCTTTAGATCTTTGCGATTTAAAGCTCCCAGTGGCACTGCAATTGTTATGGACAGGAATTAGCTTACCATCAGGCGCAGGACTTGTTCGTCTGATGTAGGTACGATGGCAGTACTTCAATAGACGAACTCTCAAAGACGCTCGAATGCTAGTAAACTGGTTTTGTGACCAATAAAAAAAAATACAAGCTTAAAACTTACCAATACTATGCATGAGTCCAGAGTCAATATTGGCGCTGAGCAGATTGGACATAGCCTGTATGGTAGCTTGGCGCAGCGTTTCTAGTCTGCCTGGCCCTTCCGCCATTTCCACTTCGTGCAAGTCATTTAGGAGGTTCATGAAGAGAGTGAAGTACCTGGAATATAGACACAATACATACGTCATGTATATCTTTTTTGCAATGCTATATCTACTTATAAATATAGTACTCACCTTATCATAACCATGGACCAATCACTCAAGAAGACAACTTACTTGTACTTATTAGTACACCAGATGTCGCGACGAGTACTAAATAGCTATTTTTGTAACTAATTCTAGTGATAATTAAAAATAGTATTTAGAAATTGCAAAGATTTTAAATAAACATCTACTAAAATAAGTATTTTCAACAGCCTAGTCAGATCTGGTCTTTAGCATGGAAGTGTAGTATGATCACCTTTCTATGAGATTCATTCGAATATTATTGAACGGGTTCAAAAGCGTATTATTTGGCTTACCGTTGCGAGAAAGCTAAACAACTTCATTCTTATAACGACTATTTAAATTATTTCAATATGTAAAGTCTAAAACAACGAAGGCAATTCCTCGACCGAACATTTCTATTTCAATTTATATTTAACTGTTTAAATTTAATGTCCCTTTCAAACTGCCACGAAAAAGCAAATACTCCCTGTTTTATGTCACCGCTTCTCGTAGTAATCTAGGTCTAAATTCCCCCATCAACACAATGGTAAAAAACTATAACAACTCGGCGTTAAAATTTGACAGCGACATTTATTCGTATAACCTTAATAAGTACAAAGCCGAATTAAAAAGGCTACTTTATGCTACCTGAGTCGCCACTCACATGAACATATATTTATTTATACATAATTTACTATATTTAAAATGCGTACTTCCTTTAAATGCATCCCTGTACTTTTGTGATAATAATTATTGTAAGTAGTAATAACAAAATTGTACCTAACTAGTTGACACATAGAGTCGTATTCTAGAATTCTACTCAATGCTCAAGTCAGGACTTGAGTATGATTCAAAGCACTAGAAATCATACTCAAGTCCTTGCCATTAGGGTCGTATTTCCAGTGCTTGGAAATCGTACTCAAGTCTGCTCAAGTCCTGACTTGAGCATTGAGTAGAGTTCTGGAATACGACCCATAGAGTAGCCAATAAATAGAGGTAACATTAACAGTAAAACATTTAATTTGTAAATAGTCAACTACTTTAAGTTTTTTTAAATACTTCTATGTATAAACGAATGCCGTGGCAACACTTTTTTTTATAATACCAATTGAAGGGATGAACAAGTCGTACGCCTGGCGGTAAGCGACACGCCTGTGCATAATAGATGCAATGCCATTCAGTGCTTGAAATCTCAAAGTTCTGAAGGGCACTGCCACTGCGCCCGTCACCCTGAGACATAAGTTGACAAGTCCCATGTGCCTGTAATTTCATCACTATACACGCCGATTCTATATTTAAGGCTAGTATTATATTCGAGACCGGTCTTAAATTTTAGACCGGTCTTACATTTGAGACTGGTGTTATATTTGAGACCGATCTTATATTTGAGACCGGTATTATATTTGAAGTTATTTCAAAATGTACTCACTTAAGAAACAGTTGACTTTTGGCTTCCATAAGATCCCCTCGGTCAGATTCTTCGGGCTGCAGCGGTAATCCCTTGAGTAACGCTGCTACTGCCTCCATGCAAGCCTGGTCGAGCTCCCTGCAGCATACTAGGTATCTGGTAAGCAAACTGTTAATATCCTCCTATAAATATATATTTATAACAGATTTGTAATTTAATTTCATTTTGTTAGAAAATTACTTTGAAATTGTTTCATTAATAATTTTATCTAGACACATAACATAAGCCCTCCATGACGTGTTCAAAAACCGCAAATTACGATCAGCATAAAGATAAACTGTTTTGTTAGAACAAATTTCTCATCTGTGAAAATGTTATTATTGCTTAATAATAACATC
Source organism: Hyposmocoma kahamanoa (assembly GCF_003589595.1). Taxonomy (NCBI): domain Eukaryota; kingdom Metazoa; phylum Arthropoda; class Insecta; order Lepidoptera; family Cosmopterigidae; genus Hyposmocoma; species Hyposmocoma kahamanoa. Next base: position 5,228,933 of record NW_020653855.1, read on the forward strand.
AAATTCAATTTTATTATTACATTAAAATCTCGAACATCTCTGAAAAACAAAACTATTTGATTCGACCTCAATTCTAATGTCAGTCGAGATGAAGTTTTATTCGAAATGAAATGTCAATGCCCAACAATTTTCACAAATTTCACACATTACTTGATATCGAACGATATGATAGTTGGGGCTGTCTCTAGTTTGTCTTTGAATTAAATTCTATTTTAATTCTACGGTTGTGTGACATGCGTGAGAAAAGTTTTTATTTGGTCGCCATTTTGCCAGTCGTAACGTGCGGTTCCTGAACACATCATAGAGAGCTTATAATATGTGTATAGACATACCAGTGTATGTAACTGTACATAATTAGGCATTAAAACACTCATGTGATGTTTCACTCGTATTTTCATTATATAACGGTCACATAAGCTACTATGGTTTCAAATTTCTCGAATTAAGTTAATAAATAAATAATAATTAAGTTAATCGAAGTAAAAATAAAAAAGAAGTTAACGAGACACTGACGGGCGGCCGCCTTTTTGAAAAACATATTTGATGGGAACGGGCATGTTTTCGTTTTATTTAGATTTGTAGTGAAAAAATAAAACAGGTTATGATGATCGACATGTGTCGATCTCCATAAAAATACTATACCAATCGTCTGCTTCTTACAATATTTACTCGATTTTATCTGGTCGCGGATGTTGATCGACAAAAATACGATGTTGGTCGTCAATCGATACCAAATTTATTCGTTTAGTATGATCATCGTCAAAAACCAGCAAATTTGTAGGCACCTTAAGAGCAGACCAGTGATGACTATTTTAAGGGATATTTAGCACTTGACTGCGCCTGCCAAAAGCGCAGCTGAAACTCGTATTATCAGGTAAGAAGGGGGCTTGAGAGCGCCCAGGTGGTCACGCACCTCGTCACCTACTCGCAATTGAAAATGTAACAATTTTGTACTTTAGCCAGATGCCAATTCCTCTATTACGGTATGGTCAAAACGCACCTTGTTATAGACGTGGAGTCCGACCGTAAGGGCGGCGCAATTTGATGACTAGTTCCCAAAACCCAATCAGTCACGTACTCTACCATTTTGTTGCGGAATTTCATTTCCTATAAAACACAACTTCAGTTATAATACATGTAAATGGGTTTGATATTGCGTGTACAGATGTTAAATTGCATGTATATATAGTGTGTTGCATCAATAAAATACAGATGTGTGCCAGACAATCACATTACATTTGATGACCTGGATGGCACAAGGGTTAGCACTGTGGATGCTAGAAGAGGGTCCGATTTGGGATACAATTATTTTGGGGAATGACCTTTTCTAAATTGGATCTGAACTAGGTGTTCTGGGTAGTGCCACGTTGCTCTGGTACTCATAGTATAGGAAATTCTCAAGTTCGAGGCCAGGTAAGTAGAATAGTTGTCTGGATACGTTATTATTGTTATGATGACCGGGCTACGCAATAGAATGTGTACTATGTATAAAGTAACTATAACTCCGAAAGCACTACCAAGAACACTCAGTGGGAATGCTGGTAATGGCTTGCTGCCTCGTTAGATTGCCACGGGGTTGGAATATTAAACGAAGATTTGAAATTTAGACTGGATTTATTTTCGGTAATTACAATAATACGTGATGTTCACTATAGCTTCAAAGGTCGAGAAAAGCGGCGGCTGCCGAGAACTTATAGCCATCCTGAAGGTTTGTGCAAAGTTCCATTTATGTATTTTCCAAACTCAGTCTCAGCTTACCCAGCTCTAAAGTTCAGAATTGTTTTGAGAAATGTTTCTGATTGAAATTGACCTTCAAACTAACTTTCAAGTTAGACTGTTAGCGGAAAGGTTTGGTGTGAATGCCAGGCCCATTTACTTAAATTAATCCTTACCTGTCTGAAGGCCAGATCGTCTCGCCTCCTCATCATAGCTTCCACGACTTGGCACAGTTTCGTTTTTATATGTACGGATAAGACAGTCATGTCCAAATGGCGGACGTATCTATAAAGAAAAAACATTGTGAACAAAGTGAGCTAAACATTGTGAGCGAAGTGAGCTCTCTTCGTAAACTCATTGGGTTGTGGAATAACTAAAAAACAAAGTGATTTTTTTAGTAAAACCACAAAACGGTAAGCAAACTGAGCTTTTTTAGGCTCATCAAAATGTAGTAAAATTATAAGAAAAACAGAAGAAACATGCATGATCGGTACAAATGAACAAAGTAAAAATAAGTATTTATTTTCTTTACTCTGCCCGCTAACTCATACAAACACAGTAAACAAAATGAGCTTTGTGTCTACGTAATTTAATCTGTATAAATTTATTGTATTAAGAAAATTTTTTAAATCTAAATGAGCTTGGTGAGCTCATTGAAATGAGCTAAAAGAAAAACACAGTAAGCAAACTGAGCTTTCTGTCATAACACTGCCTGAAAACAACATGAGCAAAGTGCGTTTTGTTTTGTGATTTTCTTTGTACTATTTTTTAATTGAAAGTAGGGTCACGTGTGTAAATATTTTCACTAAATAGGCAATGGAGATTGATAACGATGGTTCATGCTCACCCAGAAGATACTTTAAAACATTTAGTAGGTGCTCACCTAACTATGGCCAACATAAGTCCTTCAATAGATGTAGTACTCAAATGTTCAGAAGGCGATACACTCTTCTTGTTATCGAGTATGCTTTTCATTATAAAGATGGTATGCTCCACGAATTGAGTGTTTATATCTGTTAACATTACCTGAAACATGCGATTATTTCATAGATAACTATCAAGTTTCTTATTCAGTTTACATATCACCTTAAATTGCAAAGTTACTGCAGAAACTCTATAGGGAGTTTGCTACCGAATAAGTTCGCCTTATTAAGCGGCCAGTTAGAGGTCATTCCAGTGATTTTCTCTTATTATGAATCCAGGTTACTATACATCTTAGTGACTATTTACCCTGATCACTATTTACCCTTGTCATGTCTACCCCAGTTACTGTCTACTCTATAATATCTAGCTTAGTTACTGTCTACTTTAATCACAATTTACCCTGGTCACTATCTACATTATTTACTGTGTTAGTCGTGAACAAGAAATAAATAGTAATATTAGTAGCTGTAGACCTCCGTGCTGGGCATTCGTCATGACTCTAGTCACAGTTTATCCTAGTCACTATCCACCCTGTGCACTGTCTACTCCAGTCTCTATCTACCCTGCACAATGTTTATACCATGGGTTTGGGAACTTGTTGTCTCACCGCCCATTTAGGCAAGATAAAAAAAATTTAACGCCCACCACTACAAAATATAATTGAAAACATGTATTTTTTGTATTAACTGTCATAGAAAAAAAATTAAAAAAGTAAAAATAATTGTAGAGTACTTGATATAGATAATTGCCATGAGCATCTTTTAAATTGTTGTCACCATGATAACCATCATCATATTCTGTATATATACTATACGTACTATGTATATGACTATGTTAGGTTGTATGTATGAATGTATTAGGTTATCGTTTGTTTATATATATTTATTATATATTTATATATGATTGTATATTTATTACGTACAAGTTATTATTATTATTATATACTGCACGTAGGAGGGGCGATATAGTCATTTGACGCAAACAATTATTTTCTTCATCCCGTAAAATTATCAAAATTGATAGATAGTACCGGTTGCCAGTTCAGTCGATATCCTGGTCACCGTTTACATTGATTGTTGACCTAATCACGTTTACCCTTGTCACTATCTACCCAGGTTACTATGTACACTAGTCACTATTTAACCGTTTTACTACAATCTACTCTGGACCCCGACTCGGAACTCTTCGATATTTTAACCGAATCCGTCGATTGGATATCGTTCTCGAATCGAAGGGCGCTTTTCGAGCTATTCAGAACATTCGATTCGGATACGATATCGTTATCCAACAGCGTTTACGGAATTAGTGAAATATAAGAAAAATTAAAATCCTATACATTTTTAAGACTTTAATGCGCTAAAATATAGGAATGCATTAGTCTTGTATTAAAATAAATTAATAAAATTGAATAAAATCCAGACTTGATTTAAAATAATAAGGTATTTCCAGACTACAATTTTGCTTTGTAAACAATAGGCCGTTCGGTAACTTTCATTCGATAACTGTGAATAACGTGTGTTCTGAATAACGTTTGTAGCCTTTGCCGGTCGAGAAATTCGAGTAATCGTACGGGTGTGACGTCATTTAGGTTCGGTTTCGAATAAGACAGTTTGACGTTCGATACGGGTGTTGTGAATAAAAATTAAAAGAAATCGTGCGACAACTGAGTTATCGTAAGGTTCTGAATCGACCCCCAAGTCATTATCAATATATCGTACACTATTTACACAGATCTAAGTTACACTATTTATCTACGTTTCATAATTTCCCCCACCTGTTGTTGCTGATCAAAGAACTTATCAATAATAGCTTTGATCTGGTCGAAAAGTATCGGATATAACGCTGGCGACATCTCGTTGCCAACTAGCTCCTTGACGTGTGTTTGTATTTGTTGACCGAAACGCTCGTTGCTACAGAGAAGTAAACGAAGAAGCTGGCCAATGAACCTGTGAACAACATAGTAGGTATTACGTAGAAGATCCTAAATCCTAAAGTTGCCTGGAAATAATTGCTGCATAGCTGTTTGAGTCAATACGAACTTTTTACTTCATTGAAAAAAATGTAATACATAGCATCCCGAATTTTTTGTCTCACCGCCCATTTAGGCAAGATAAACCAAATACAAAGATACGACAACAAGCATATAGAAAAATTCGTGATTGCCTAGTTGGTGTAGCATCTGGCACTGTACGCTAGAAGACGTCGGTTCGAATCCGGCCGGATCCAAGGATTTTTTTCCGAGTGTTCGATCTTTGTATTAATAATTGTAACAAACTAGTGGAATAAGTTCACATAAAAAATAATTGAATATCAATTCAATAAAAATTTAAAATACAGTGAATAGCGACATCTCTAGCCGGGACTGGTAGCTGTAAAAGTATCTAACTGGGAGACGAAATACTTTCATAGATTTCTCACAAAGATACGACAATAAGCATATAGAAAATTCGTGAGGTTCGCTGGTTCGTTCCGTGGCTTAATTGGTATAGCGTCTGACACGGTACGCTAGAAGACGTTGGTTCGAATCGGGCCGGATCGAAGGATTTTTTCTGAGAGAATCTTTGTATTAATAATTATAACAAACTAGTTGAGTAATTTCACATAAAAAAAATAATTTAATATCAATTCAATAAAAATTTAAAAAGATAAAAAAATTTCAACGCCCAACACTACAAAAATAAAAGAAAACACGTATTTTTATATTAACTTAACACAAATAAAATTACAAGGAAAAAATTATATATACATATATGTAGTGTAGTATATAAAGATAATTCAGGTTTTTCTTTTTTTCAAATGCCGTAGCACCCCTTGGACAGCATCAACAATTGCTTCCGATGCCGTTACTGCCCCCTAGGACTCTTCAGGGCCCACTGGGAAGCGGTAGGGACCACTTTGGGAAACTATGATGTAATATTTTGACAATTTGTCAAATAAAATTTGACTTTAAACAGACATATAATAATCTCTGTACAGAGTACTAAAAAAACCGACTTCAAAAGCTCAATTTGCCAAGTTTTATTTAAATCGATTACCGGAAAATGCGCGAACCGGTTTAATCGCCTATTTTGCCACCCTGAGAGGTGGAATATTTTCTTCAAATTGGTGTAACTGCACCGCATATTGCTCTTACCAACTGAGCTACGGGTCAAGTTATCGAGTTGCCGAAATTCTCCTACGTGTTTTCTTTTCGTTACAAAGATCTTTGTAGTGGATTTTTCGGCATTCTGAACCGCTAGTGACGTCTAGTGAGAGATTTTAGAACCTTCTTCACCGCAACAGATGTTAATTGGATTGCTATTTCACGTCCAACTCTTATTTATATAGTTGTGAAATTTTATATATGAACTGAAGTAACTTACTGTGTGACTGGACAATATTGTACTTCTTGTGAACTGTTTGCGAGAACGTTGTATTTCCTCGAGTCTGAAAACAATAAGTTTTTTTTTTGTATAAGAATATTTTGTATATAAAAAGTAAGTCCGTATTTGACCTCCATCTCACATGACGGAAAGTGACGATGAGGTCGAGGATGGAGCATGCACACCTAAATAAGTTGCTTTGAACTTTTTATGCTAAGCAATAGGGGCTTGATTGTATTTTTATATTTATTGTTCATAGTCTCATTTTTTTAATGGTACCAAGTGTCGGTACGAACTGTCCACAACAATTGCAGTGTCACTCAGAGTTTTCAATGACAAAGATCTGTGGGGTACTGCCACTGCGCCCGTCACCCTGAGACATAAGTTTACAAGTCCCATGCGCCTGCAATCTGAATCTGAATCTGCACCCTTACCCTTCAAAAAGTACTCATATTCCTACTTGGCGGCAGAAATAGGTAAGTTGGCAGTACTTCCCTGGACGAACTCTTTCACAAGGAGCTACTGATATTTCTACTGATACTAATACATACCTATAACATCGACCCCTCCTACGTAAAGTATCGTATGTCGAAGCGTTTTAAAGATCTCCGTTTTATTCGGCAAAGCTCGTTACTCAAATAGAGTGATCATCTAACACATCCTCTAACCGATATCTAGGATTTTATAATACTCTATGTGAGTAGCGAGCTTTGTCGAATAAAACTGAGAAATGCTAAAGTCACGTGTTGTGCTTATTTCAGTGAATTCAGAATATTTAAAAGGCTCCTCTGTAAACTTGGCAATTTCAACATACGATACTTTACGTCGGAGGGGTCGACATATCTCATACTTCTTTCACTCTTTCGCACATTTAAACATGTAAGAAAGAGGAAACATGAATTCGGGGAATGCATAAATGCTCGCATTACTGCTTGACCGCCGAAATAAGTTGCTGGACTAGCTCTTTCACAGGTAACTGTACTGCTACAGTATTAAAGGCCTTGTTAAAATTAAGAGAAAAAAAACGATGTATAACTTACCGTGTCCATGTAGATGTGACCACATAGTGGAAGGTCGTCGTTGTAGGCAAACGCCGCCTAACGCGCAGAGAAACGACGTGATGTTAGCCCACTCTTGGATTTGTAACTAGAAAGTAGGAACATAAAAAATATATATATGGAACCCCTTTTTCAGACCATTGCTGATGACAATAACCAAAAATATGACTGTATTCGGTGACGTCATCGATACGCCCGATATTCTAAAAAGTTTCTTACATCAAAATCATGCTCGCTGCTGTGATGGGATACGCGACGTTTGGCGACTGCACGATGTAATCCCTCAATCTGGCACTCATCCATTTTGTCGCCTGTACCTTTCGGGTATTTCTGTAGCAACTTGCATATCGAGTCCCTGAAAACATTACCTTTGTACTCACGGCAATAGAAAGAATAAATATACAAATAAGTTAATTTGACGAGCTTGGCCGCATAGTGTTTGCAGATGTAGTGAAAACATGGGGAGAACTCGGAAGCCATTAATGTTTTCGAATATTGTTACCTCGTCTATAAGTTATCATGTTATTGATTGGTGTATTTATGACAAACACGAAACTTCAAATATGGTCAGGTGGGGTAAGAACAACACCGGGGGAAGAGGGCCTTGAAGCCTTCACTCATAATCAACGTTCGGAGGGGAGGGAGTTGATTTAGCTAAACTAAAGAATAACGTGGACGTTCCCTTTTACTATTTCGTTATTTTTTCGTGGACGGTAAAAACCTAGTTTAGTGGCAGTGGAGCTCCTCGAGAAGGAGTTCGTCCAGAGAAGTACTGCCACCTTACCTATTTCTACTGCCAAGCAGTAATGTCAGTATTCCTGTGTTCAAGTTTTGAAGGGTAAGTGTGCTGGTGAAATTACAGGCACATGGGACTTATCAACTTATGTCTCAGGGTGACGGGCGCAGTGGCAGTGCCCCTCAGATCTTTGCGATCTAAAGCTATGAATGGCACTGCAACTGTTATGGATAGGCGTGTAGCTTACCACCAGGCGCACGACTTGTCCCCTCACGTGATATTATAAAAAAAGTTATCGTGTTAATTGTTTAATGTATTATGACAAATCGCCTCCTCAGACGTAAAGTATCGTATGTCGAAATTGCCAAGTTTACAGGGGAGCGTTTTAAAGGTCTACGTTTTATTCGGCAAAGCTCATTACTCACATAGAGTGATAATCTAATAGATCATCTAACCGATATCTTGGATTTTATAATACTCTATGTGAGTAACGAGCTTTGATAAATAAAACTGAGAAATGCTAAAGTCACGTGTTATGCTTATATCAGTGAATTCAGAACTTTAAACTTGGCAATTTCGACATACGATATTTTACGTAGGAGAGGTCGAAATACGAAACTTCAAATAAGGTCAGGTGAAGTAAGAGCAACACCGAAGATGAAGAATGAAGATGAAGAAGAGATTGGAACAAATTTAGCTGAACTAAAGCGTAACGTGGACGTTCTTGTTTACAAATCCCGGAACTTCTCGGAATTGATTTTATTCGAATATGCGTATTATTTATTGAAATTTCAGTACATTAACAATAAATTAGTATTTCCTATTAAGTATTTGCTAGAAATTATTGTCTCAAAAACAAAATATTGTACTTGTGTTCCCATAGTGAATACACTTGTTTGTTCGTTTAATGCTTAGGCTTTTTTTCCATCCTCTAAGGTTTAATTGTATATTATTAGTATTTTTATTTTTATTTCTTAAATTTATTGACTGTGTTCTTTGTATTCTCCTATAATCTCTTTTTGGTTTGCTAAGCACTTTATATTGTTTCATGTTGGTGGAAATTCGTAAATGGCATTGGATTACTCATATTTAAGTATACCATAATTACTATTATTTGTCCGTGAATTTTCCTAAAATGTATAAATAAATAAATAGAAACACGTGTATAATGTATATATATAAAGTATTTAAATAGGCATGTCATGAAGGAATGTCCATATTGTTTCTTCGTGGACGGTAAAAAGCAAGATCTTTAGGTAAACAAGCACCCGAATACACTACTTGTTATAGTATGCTAATACTGACCAACAACGGAAGGTTTCTTCCCAGACGGGTTGTACGCCATTCACGCAATGTTCAATCTTCCTCAATAAAGCCATAATGCGTTTTTGAAGCCCAGCTGAACCTGTTACATAAAAATTTACATTAATAAACAACAATATCTTATTAAAGCTTCCTGGTATCCCAATTTTTTTTCCAATTTAAAAAAAAATCCGAATTGAAGCACTCGGCGATTCGTCAACCGATATGCATGGAATTTTAAACTAGCATAAAAAAAATACAATACTACAGGTCATGACGAAGCTTACCTTGTTAATATTGACCTGTGACCTGAGATAATTGAGATCAAAGGTCACCTGTTAAGTCTACGGGTATAATTGATCAACTGTAACATTTTGTGCGCGTAAGTGTGCAGTAACGTGAAAAAGAAATGCATTTTTACTATTACTTATTTGTTTAAAAATCAAGCAGCTACGGCCCATATAATATATACAAATATAATATAAAAGTAAGAAAATATAAAAATATAATTTGAAGACTATTTTAAATAACTTTTTTATACAAAAAAAAGACCTCAAAAGTTCGTGAAATTACATCTACTTGCCAAGTTTTATTGAAATCGGTTACCGGAAACTGGATTCATACTCTAGTTTGCAGCCCATAGAGATGGATTATTTTCTTCAAATTCAAATGGGACCACAGATGAGGTACCCTCTTTCTAACAAAAAAAGAATCATCAAAATCGATTCACAAATCGCGTAATCGAGTAATGTAATCGAGTAATCGCGTAACATACACACAAAAAAATACAGTCGAATAGAGAACCTCCTCCTTTTTTGACGTCGGTTAAAAATAAGAATGCGCTTTGATACGGAATCGATATTCAGCCTTTAAAAATAAATACAAATAGCCATTGACTTACAAATAAATGGACGACGGGTCTAATACAAAAACCACGAAAAAAATGTCCCAAGTCGATCTATTCGAAATTTAAATTGTTATGTCATCGCAGTATCGCGCTGTCAGTAGAACAAATGAAGACTAAAGCGGAGTGTCGCGCTCTGTGTACGATTTTAGCGCCTTACAAGTGCGGACACTTTTTAGCGCGGACCCGACGTCCATATAATTGTAAGTCAATGCAAATAGCCCTTATTCTAAAAACACCTCCTTTTTCGCGACATGAGAGGTTTTAAAAATTGTTCATATTGATGGGTGTATGATAGTCTATTTTGATTTTCAGGATTGATTTCACAATGAATTGATGCTTTTTATCAGTTAACTCAACATATTCTGTACTTCGATTACAAGGAATCACGAGTAATGAAATTTAAAATGCATAAAAATAAGTGGTGTCGTTTGGTCAGTAGCTATAGTCCATCCGTATGCATGTGCGCCGTATGGAGTTACCAGCGCGAACAATGGGTATAATCATCTTCTAAAATATAGATAAACAAAAAAAAAAGGCACCCTGTACAACGTTTATCAAATGGCCTCTCTGGTGGTCCCATGTCTCAAAAGCCATGTGAGCTATGAAGTCTGACATTTTTATAATAAGGAAGGAAGATCTAAAGGCGAACGTTCATTAAACTACCTTTTACTTACTGTGTATATTTTTATAATAACAACTCCTACTGATGTCCTGGTAAGCAGCTTGTAAAATATAAAAAATCTAATAATTTTTAAGGCCGAAATACGGAGTATGGTACTAATTAACATATAATAATAATTGTAAAACCCATACTTCAAATGTTATATTAGTTGTCGTGTAGTGTCTAGTGAGACAACTTGTGTGTATTTAGTGAAGTTGCGTCCAGGTAGACAACTTGTGCCCATTTTAATAACTTGTATCATTTAGAAAACTTATGTCTGTTTAGTGAAGATGTGTCCGTTTAGACAACTTGTGTTTATTTAGAACACTTATGTCCATAAAGTGTAGTGTAGTAGTGTCAATTTAAACAGCTTGAATATATGTAAATACGGAGTAGGGAACTAATTAAAATATAATAATAATTGTTATACCCATACTTTAAATTGAATATTAGTTGTCGTGTAGTGTCTATTTAGACATCTTGTGTCTATTTAGTAAAATCTATTTAGTGAAATTGTGTTCATTTAGGCAACTTGTGCCCATTTAAATAACTTGTATCCACTTATAATGTCCACTTAATGAAATTGTGTCTGTTTAGACAACATGTGTCCATTTAGAAGACTTGTCTCTGTTTAGACAACTTGTGTTCATTTAGAAAACTTGTGTCCATATAGTGTAGTAGTGTCCATTTAAACAGCCTACAGTATACAGCCTTAGGGTTGTGTTGACGACATAGCAAACCCATTACAGATTACGTAGGTAATACGCAAGTAAGTAAAATAAAATTACTTATTTGTATCACAACACATAACGTTAAATACCGAATCGAATTACACATACAGGGTGGAACGGAACGACCGACAAAGCCGAAAATATCACGTTGAGAACCCAACATACATGAGTTTTATTTACTTTAAATGTAAAATCAGAGCAGTTGAAAAATATTCGTCCAGATTTAAAACTTTCGCGGTGCAACAACCCTAAGCGAATCAATCGTGTTAGTACATCTACTGCCCCACAGGCGGCGTTCGTGTCATTGCCACTCGCAGAAGAAATAAGTGCTCTCACTTGAATAGGTAATTAAAAAACATTGAACTTACTTTAAATTAAAAGGATGTTCGATTTGTCCAGGTCCCCTTTACTCTTGCAGACATCCCAGACACATTCCTGGGTGTGCCGGTCATACGCCGATATGGTTTTCCACGCAAACACACTAATACATTTTACTTGCTTAACACCAGCACTACTTAATAACGGCATTATTCCAATAAGTTGCTGTCACAACCCAAAAACTAACAAGTAAACGTTGTTTTTTTGTTGTAAACACGAGAAAAACATGAGACAACGAGTTACCATACAACCAGGCATTTTGAACTAATTTATGAATGAAAAAGTGTTACCAACTAGACTAAAGCAAATATCACTAAACAGAATGGTCCCAGTACAGGTAAGACTCCTGAATACTAAGATAAAAATAATATTAAATTATAAACGATTAAACCTTATTAAATACGCGCCAAAAAATACCAATTTTTTTTTGTCGCCAGAAATAAAAGACGCTTTTGATTTCAAATCATCACATAAAGGGACAAAGTCGCTTAATTGGCAACTCTGCATAGAGATGCGCGCGGCGGCGGCGTACGCGTCGGATATCATTGATTATTAAATATCTAAATGTTAATTTTAAAAAGACAATTATGATAAAGAAATAACTTTCGCAATAATCGTATTGTCTGGTATAAGTACCATGAGCAATTCAAAAGTAAAAGTAAAGTAAATGCAGGTCGTTTAAAATTGTAATAAATAATCAAATTTAATCAAAAATAAGAAAGCGAAACGTGGAGGTGGTCTGCAGACCTCTACGATCCTCCGATTTATTTATTTTTACATTACATTTATTAAAATTTCAATTACACAGCTCAAGTTAATAGAAATTTTAGTTTTAAATGTTGATATCAATAGAATGAACTCTTCGTTTTAAAGTTAGTAAATTCTTGTAGTGTAAATTAAAACTATTTCCAAATGCATTCATAAATAGACTATTACAAAAAAAACGATCTCCCGATTATGCTAGCAAAAACAGATAACAGTTATCAAGTGTCCATCTCTAAATTTCTAAGTGACGTGATTGGCTGCCTCAATTTACTATTTTACGTTAGGGCCGGATTAAGGGTTACGAGACTATTGTAATTTGAGTACTTGACGCATGTTGTAGAACGTGTTTACTTAATTTAGTTATGTTTATTTAAGTTAGTCTTATCTTATGACGCAGGCAATATGAGTTAAACTCCTGATAGGGTCATTTAGAAAACTTCACTTTTCTTAAGTTGACAACAACTTAAGAAAAGTGAAGTCTAAATGACCCTGTCAACTATGCGTTGTCATAAACTACCTACAAAGGTTTAGAAACAACATGTTTCCCGAAGATTCTATGAGAGGTGCATTTTTTCGGTAAATATTGGGTCGTCAAACACGCAATTTAGGGGTGTTAATTACTCTCAAAGTAATACAATAAAATACCCGCGTAATTAATCATCATTCACATGATGACTGATCAAAGAAAGTGGTTGATGAAAGAAAGCGACTGATGGGGTGCTGATCAACGACGGAGGTCAACGATCTACTAAATTACAAAGTTTTTGCCCTGAGTACCTCCCGGTAGTTGCCTCCAAACAGCTGTGTTTTATGATGTAGGGTTGACAATACAGACTTTTCAAGCAAATCTTTATCATTGAATAACTCGGAAACTATTACACTTAGAGCAAAAAGACTTTCAGTACAATTAAGTACACATTTAAGACTCTTCACAGTTTTCCGCTTTGTCGGTCGTTCTGTTCCACCCGGTATAACTTATTTCGTTAAAATTAAAAGTTACGGTCATTACAGTTAAAGGAGACGATGCAGAACACATGTTTGGTATGGACACTGTGTTAAAGCGTTTTATGTCCAAAGCATAAGTAATTTAAATTGTTACTTAAAAATATTTACCAGTGGTCAGCACTGTAGACGTATGGGCAATCTCTTGGAACACAGTGTAGTTAGGCAATAAGCACTGAGTTGTTATCTCGTCGCTGCCACATCTGATGTCGGCTTCTTGACAGAGCAGGGCGAAACATGACATTGCGACAAGGACTACATCTGTGTCTATTGACCATAGACACATGAAGAATACCACCTGAAATGGACAAGTTACCCGGCTCAAAATACAATTATGTTTACATAATAAAAGGACTCAAGGTAAGGAATACTGAATATTACGATTACAGAGCAACGGAATTCACTCCGGCGTATTAACCTGAAAATACAGACCTGAACCGATTTAAAAAAGTTCATTTCCCAAATAGGTCATGCTGGAAATCAAATGCTCCGCATCCAGCGTAAACCGTTAGCCACCGAGGTCGTCAAGTTGTACAGGGTTACCACTTATCATAAAATTTTAAATAGTCATGTAGTTATAGTCGATAATTTTATCGATAGATTGTGAAAGGTGATATAATTTCGCAGAAACGCTTGAACAGTGAATGTTATAACGTCCTAATGATTAATCACCTTATCGCCTCATTTCTTCTTAGTTACCCACTGGTATCGAAATGAATTCGTGGAGGAGAGAGGTTCGATCTTCTTATTCCCAGATGACGTCAATTTTTATTAACAATTTTTTATGAATCTTAATAATAATATAGGTTGAACCATGAGATTCACCCATATAAAGTGTAATCAATATTCAAACGATAGTCGATAGAATATTTATCGATTGCAATCACTGGCTGTTTGTAAGCTGGCAACCTTTTCACGCCTTGAACTGTCATTTTACACAGTACAATTCATTTACCGAACACCTTAAAACACACTTGATAAAAAAAAGTTATTGTCGCCTGCAAGAAATTTCAGTGAATGTTCTTGTTTATAGATTCAAGTCTTTGGCAATAAATGAATACTTGCCTCCAATTTAATATGCGCCTGTTTACAAATAGGTATTTGCGATCCAACATTTGCATACTCCTTGTGTTTGTTTAAAAATTCATTCCTGCACGTTAGAATGTCTCTTAGCCAACGCAGAACCTCACGGTAGTTGCATATTTGCCGTTGTATCAGTTTTTGACTTATATTGTAGAGTACTTGCGAACTGAAAATAACAAAAATACATTAAAACTTAATCGTCTGTTGATGTTAATAAATATACAATAACGCCGAAGTTAGCCGAAGCTCATATCGTCGATATTTACGACTCCTCCTACGTAAAGTAACGTATTTCGAAATTACCAAGTTTACAGGGGAGCGTTTTAAAGTTCTGAATTCACTGAAACTCACTACTTTACGTAGGAGGGGTCGATTTTGTAGAATTTTTCAGCGGAATATTATTTATTTTAATGATCTCGACAGTGAATCTGAGGGGCACTGCCACTGCGCCCGTCAAACTGAGACATAAGTTGACGAGTCCCATGTGCCTGTAATTTCACCAACAACGCAGTAATGCTCACATACCACTTGGCAGTAGAAATAGGCAAGGTACTTTCCTGGGCGAACTCTTTCACAAGGAGCTCTACTGCTACTACATGCAAGTTTTAGTTCTTCACGACTGTTTTAAAATATTTACGTCCTGTTTTAAATCTAGCTTTGAAACTTAAATTTAATTGCAACCATTGAATTTCCGAAAGAAAGACCGACGATACCAAGCAAGTGTAGTCAACCACTGAGTTCCTCAACAAGGCTTCGGAGACGTTCGACAAGTGCAGAGTAAGTAGTTGAGTAATACTGCTACTAGATGGCGCCACCTAACCTACCGCTACCTGCGTATATAGCGCACAAAGTTGGCGCATCTTCGTCGTGTGATGATTCTAATAAGCTCGAAGCTTAAAACGTAGCGACATTTCAAAGACAAACTGCTATTTTTATAATACTAAGTGACGGGACGAGGAAGTCTGGTGGTAAGCGACACACCTGTCCATAACAGTTGCAGTGTCACTCAGAGCTTTAAATCGCAAAGATTTGAGGGGCACTGCCGCTGGAACCGTCACCCTTAGACATAAGTTCACAAGTCCCATGTGCTTTTAGTTTCACCAATACCCTTGCCCTTCACAACCAACTATTACTGCTTGGCGGCAGAAATAGGTAAAGTGACAGTACTTCATTGGACGAACTCTTTCACAAGAAGCTCTATTGCTAACAAGAAGTTGCCAATTTACCACGGGAAAAAGAGATATGTAAGTTTAGAAGTTCCTCAAAACTTCCACACACCTTATGTCCCAAAAGGTGTTAAGCGGCGCCTCGGGATTCCACATATGAACTCTATCGGGCCTATGTAACGCCAGTAAGGCGTCCATCGCTTCTTGAGATATTTCGCCCATGCCTGTCTGGTGTATCAGAGACACTAGACCGTTTATCAGCTCTGTGGTAGATGATTGTATTTCTACACCGCTACGTCCTGGATTCTGTGTTAAAAAGAATACTAATTGCAATATTTGTTTTATTGAGTATCATAATGTTTCTACTGCTAAACTAAACTGCGTCTGTGGCTGAACGGTTACCATGCCGGACTACCACGCAGAGATATACTATGAGATAGAATTAGAGTTCAAAAATGTAAACAACTGTCACGGTCAAAGTGACATTGCAGAGACCGTAAACCTTTTTACAGGTTCTTTTATTTATTATTTATGATAACCGTTCGTTAACTGCCTCTGTGGCTGAACTGTTACCATGCCGGACTGCCACGCAGCTGTCACAGGTTCGATTCCCGGGCCGGGAGAAATATTTGTAAGGCCTACATTTATTTCTCTCCTGAGTTTGGGTGTAATTTGTGGTTGTCTATGTGTGTGTCCATGGCACCCGTGACACAGGGTTTCCCTAGTGCCGGGCTATGTCGAGTGTGTGCCTGCGTGCGTTACTATCATGATATTCATTTTTTTGTGATAATACTCCAATACAGGCCAACGGATTAACTGAGTCGGTTCCTGAGGTAGCTGCGCGTTGCTGGAGGAGTGACTTATATCGCGCTGCACATAGGATAATTTCAATAAGATTTTTCTAACAATATTCAATAACAAGTTGATTGAGAAAAAGTGCCAAATGGCTTGTTAGTCATTTAACTTTTAATTAAATAATTTTTTATTATCGTTTCAAATAACAACAATGGACTAATTTGGTAGGCACTTTTTTCAATACCTTGTTATTGAACAACGTCAAAAAAATGTTGTTGAAATTGTCCCGTGTGCGGCGAGACATAACTGTTACGTACACTGTCACTCCTTCATAGTGTTGAGTCATGGAATAATTTCCATTTTGCAAAAATCATATTTTTCAGAAAAATAAAATAAATAAAAAGATATTTTTTCTTTTATTCCCAATTTATCAGAGAATTTTCGGGAAAGATTTCCACTATTTCAAATTTTTCGAAAAATTACCCAACAACGACTCAGTTAAGCGGTAGGTCTGTAGTTTGTTAGTATTATAACCGACTCGACTCGAACCAGTGTCTCTCGAGTCGGTGTCACTTATACCGCTCTTGCCAGACCTTTTGATCATCTAATTATGATTCATACTAATACGTACACTCAACATCAACATAGGGTCTTCATGAATTAGCTTCACCATGGCAAGTAGTAAGTTTCTATAGGCCGGCATTTCTTCTGACTTGTTGAATTTCGATTGTACCTCTTTCGATTTGAGTGAAAGCGAAATCATACGTAGCGGGGTGTGTACTATGAAACCCTGTAAAAATAAATGTGATAACAATGGTAGTACAGTAGGACAGGGGTTGATTCACAATGACGTCAAGGGTTACAATATAGGACTTTCATCATTCATTACTTGAGTCTCGAAAATGACAAAAAAACTTTAAGATTCTCGAAATTTCCGAGATCTAAATTCCCGATATCAAAATTTTCGAGACCGAAATTCCCGATGTCGAAATCTTCGTGACCGAAATTCCCGATGTCGAAATTTTCGAGACCGACATTCTCGATGACGAAATTATCGAGACCGAAATTCCCGATGTCGATATTTTCGAGACCGAAATTCCCGATTTCGAAATTTTCGAGACCAAAATTTTTTTGGCATTTTCGACACTCGATACAGGGGTCTACTGTCATTCTCCTTCCGAAGGAATTACTGTCACATAAGTAATACTAAGACAATATCAGGTATGAAGCTTCATTTGCATCATGCATCTTTTAACTCTTGGCCGAGTATTACTTTTTGGCAGTAATTGTTTCAAACGGATGTCGGACAGAGAACGGGAGAGCAGGGCCTGTTGTTTTCAGGCTCGGGAATATAGAGACTTTTGATTCTTAAGACATTTAAGTAACCAACAGTCATTTTTATTCTGGTTACATGGACATGGCAACACTGTACAGTGGAGCTTACGCGGCCAGTATAAAAATGAAAAACTTTCGTAAATAAATTTTTAAGTAATTATTTAAGTCATGGGTTCCCAAACGTTTTAGTTTACCGCCCACTTAGGCAAGAATTTTACACATATTTAAAGTAAAAAAATAACCTGAATTATCGCTATAAACTATACTACATAGTTATAATTCACAAACGCGGTAACACCCCCTGGACAGCATCAATGCCCCCAATTGCTTCCGAGGCCCTTAAGGCCCCCCTAGGACAAATCAGCGCCCACTGGGGGGCAGGGACCACTTTGGGAAACTATAAGTTATTAAAGAACTTGATTAAAATACCATGTTTTGACGACCTATAAGTATGGAAACCTACTTCAGAAATGTCTCGTTTTTTCCGGGATTTTCGACACCACGCCTAGTCTCGATTTTTTTCCCGAGATTGCCATAGTTACAATCCTCGTAGCGGCATGTACTTTAATAAATAATGTTGTCAATGTAAGTAGCCTCTCGCTAACGACGAACGAAACGGTTGTGATGAAATTTTAACTGTATTTTATTTACTCACCAATTTCTAGCAACTTATAAAACTACGCTTAACCTGCCTGCTGTAGTCACAATGTAAGCTGACACCGTGTCCATAAACCAATGTATAATTAAACCGCGTAATCTAAATTACCTACCAAGGTATGTTCTTCCTCCAAACAATAACAACTACGGAAAGCGTGTCTGGAGATATATGTTACTTAATAAATTGCCAAGTGACGTTGTTGATAAACTTATAGGTAAACCAAAAAATTGTAAAACGATTCTTAAGTCAATTCATTTATCAAATTGTGAAAGTTATTGTTGAGTAAATTATTAGATACGTATAAGTATTGGTCAGTAATTATTTTGTTCTTAACAATAGCATGAGATAGCGCCTGATAGCATGTGATGGCAGCGATACATAAATCTGTTAATGGTTTTTATTCGCTGTTTTATGTTTCTTTTTGTAGACTTTTTAATTGTGAATAAAATAAATACAAAAGATAAAATAAAAAGAAATATCCCAAGTTTAACAAAATTGGTCACTTGCCTGCGTGGCCTTATTCAGAGTGTCCGTGAACATGGCCCTGAGTTCTGCCGCTCGCGGGTACAGCAGTTCTATTTGAGGCCACCAAGGCAGACGCGGTTGCTTTATTATCCTGGAAACAAATTACAATTAGTCTAAAGTGTCTCACTGATAGGCAAAGGCCTCTCCTTGATTTCTCTACGGATCCCAATTCTAAAGTTGCTGGACCCAAGTTTTATATTTGTGAACCCATCTTGATGATTTTTCAACCGACTTCAAAAAAAGGTGGAGGTTCTCAATTCGACTGTTTGTAGTTTTTTTGTATGTATGCTACGCGATAACTCCGGTATTTGTGAACCGATTTTCATGATTCTTTTTTGTTGGAAAGAGGGTACCTCCATAGTGGTCCCGTTTAATTTTGAAGAAAATCATCCACCTCTAAGGATGGCAGTTTACGCATGAAGATTCATTTTTTTATAAATAGCGCCTAAATTTTTTTATAAGGACCAATTATTTTAATGGTTGATTTTGCTATTCTCCAATTCAAGGCGTTTCTCTCTCTCAATATACTTTAAGTAGTAAGAACCGATTTTTATTATCTCCTGTGTCAAGTCCCGTATAGTGGCGAACTAAGGGATATTTCAATAAAACTTGGCAAATAGACTTAATTTCACGTACTTTTGAGGTCGGTTTTTTTTAGTACTCTGTACTGAGATTATTTTGTTGGAAAGAGGGTACCTCGGTATTGGTACCATTTAAATTTGAAGAAAATAAAAATAAAATTAAAAAAGAATAAAAATAAAAATTTTAATATAAAATATTAAAAAAAAATTATAGTTATTATTTTTCTATTTGTATTGTTGTTCGTTTTTTGTACAATTGTTTTCGTTGTTATAGCACTAAAATATTAGGAATATCTTTCTCAATGCAACATGTGTTTCATCTGTCAATATGATCCATTTATTTAACTACTTAACTAAATGTAAACAATCTTGTTACATCTTTTTATTTAAACATATACTTTACAGATCAATAGGTATATAAATATAATATAATATAATATATATCTTTATTGTTTCTCTCACAAAGTCTTAGTATAAATACAAAAACAGTGCTTAATTATCTAAATAGTACAATATTTAAGTCTGTATGAGAGACTGGCATCCGTACTAGGAGACCTGTATTACAGATCACCAGCCCCTCCACACTCCGGACCAAAAGCAAGTACAGCTTACTTATACTTAGATAGTTACATCAAGAAATGACTTTATTAATATAATAGACTTAAGGCGCGAGGGTGTGTGGATAAATGAGTGTGTGCATGTGTATGTGATGGTGTGTGTGAAGGTGTGTGCGTGCGTGCGTGTGTGTATGTGTATTTGCGTGTGCGTGTGTGTTTTCTGTGTGTGACAGAGAGTGTGAATGACTGTGCAAGGTGTATACAAAACCCAATTTACCATTTTTTACAATTTTACAATTTTTCATTTTTAAATAATGAAATAACCATATTATTTAGTATTCATTATTTTAAGTTGAGATAATTCACAGATTTTAAGATTAATCATAATTTAGATGTTATTTTAAGTTGGAACAATTAAGAGATTTTCAGTTTCATCATAACTTAGATTTTTAAGCCAACTACTGTCAACTCTTTTACAGTTGAATTTAGTGAGCGAGTATATTTTAGTTGTTTTATTTATTTTATTATATAAATACCCGCCTAGAAAACCGAAGAATCTATTCAAAAAAGCTGTGGTCCAGCGAGTAGAAGAATGACATACTTTATATTTCAAACGTTTGTTATTATGGAGCGAAGGATCATAGTTCAGAACAACGTGTTGTTTTAATACAGTGTGCAGGACAAATAGTTGACGCACAGACAAGACATCACAAAGGGAATAAAGGTCTGAAGTAGGGAACATAAAGGGCAAAGACCGACTCACTTTCAGGACAGCTCGCTGAGCTCTTTCAACCTTTATTAAAGAAGATTTAGGTACTCCACCCCAAGCAGTGATGCAGTACGTTAGAACGGATTGGCATAACGCCAAGTACACCATATTAATGACAAGGTTATCTGCGATGTGCCTAAGATTTTTAAAGATATAAATTAGTTTACGTGTCCTAGCTGAAAGTAAATCTATATGCATATTGAAACTCAAGGTGTTATCTATCATTACACCAAGATATTTGATATGTGAAGCTAACGTAAGACTGGGACAGAAGCACGTCGGGTCGCCGAGACAGGTATGGGCTAAGATGGTGTAGTCATCATGAGTGGTCCATGGGATATTTTTAATTGAAAATGGAATATATTTAGTTTTGTCTACATTTAATGTTAGCCCATTGTTTTTGAGCCAAGAACAGACTAAGTTGAAACCGCTTTGAGTATCGGCGTACACTTCATGCCAAGTATCGCCATGAAAAATTAAGGCCGTATCATCGGCAAACGTCACAATCCTACCATTTCGGAGCTGGAGATTGCAGAGGTCGTTAATGTAGGCGAGGAACAGTGTGGGGCCTAAAACACTGCCTTGCGGCACGCCGTAAGTTATGGGCAGATCGCCACTAGTTACCTCCCCGACCCTAACCCTCTGGTGGATAAATAGGCACGCAATTTGTAGCTAGTACTTGTATTTGAAGGTAATGAAAAATCATTTTATAAATGTATTTTTCATTCAATAGACATCTCAAGATTGTTTACATTTAGTTACGTACCTAAACAAATGGACTATAGTTGCGCATCATGTCAAAATACCCTTATCTATGTAAATTGAACATGTAAATGATAGGTATTGTTACACATAGGAAATGACACTATTTTTCCAGATTTAAATCGCGTATATTTGTTTTTACGAAACGTCGGTTTGTTTGAAAAAACAAATATACGCGACTTAAATCCGGAAAAATAGTTTCATTTGCTATGTGCAACAATCGCGAAAACCTAAGAACATGTAAATGATGTTACAATGTAGATGAACCTAACAAATTAAAAAAAATAAAGAACCAAAATCAAAGATCGGCAACAAGCACACAAAAATTCGTAAGGTCCGCTTGTTCGTTCCGTGACTTAGGATTATTTATTTAGGACGTACATCTGACACAATTTGCTGGAAGATGTTGGTTCGAATACAGCCAGATCGAGAATTTTTTCTAAGTGTTTTCACAGAAATAAATGTACATAAATAAATAAATAAATATTAAACAACATCACATATGTTGTTCTGATCCCAAAGTAAGTAGCTAAAGCACTTGTGTTATGGAAATCGGAAACAACGATGGTATAACAAACATCCAGACCTGAGCCAATATAGAAAAGTTAGTTTTCTACACTGACCCGGCCGGGGATCGAACCCGGGACCTCTGAGATGGCGACATCATGAAAAACAGTGTTCAAGCCACTCGTCCACGGAGGCCGTCAAAGAAGTAATTGAACATCATGGTGGTCAAACATTGTGATATTCAATCAACTTAAAAATTATCAAAACATTGTAAAAGACACTTACCTCAAAAGGGAGTTAACGATGACGTAATGGTAAGATATGTGCGTGTTTAGGTTCAAGCAGACCTTCAATGCGTCATTGTTATGAGGCATTATGCGAAAGAGAGACACGAAGCAGTCTGTCATCAGATCCAGTTCGGAGTATACTGACAGTAGATTGCCTCGGATGTACGATTTTGAAGGGTTGAAGAGGAGAGACTGAAAATAAAGATAACCGCGTGATACAGGCTAAGACAATTATTATTAATATTTTGGATGTCTATTTTAGACTCTCTTTGGTTGGTTTTGAATTTTCAAATGGATGCTGCTAATTAACACTACGCCAAAAAAATTTTTGCACCACTGTTGTTTTTATTTTGCGTTTTGATTCTTTTTTTTTGTCATAAAATTTCGAGGGAATATTAGTATTAGTTAGATATATTAGTAAATAAATATGAACATGTACAAAATATACTAATGTAAAAATAACAAAAAATTATCAAAAAATGAAGTAGGCGTAGTGTCGCAATGGCACAGTCGGCAGAGGTCAGGGACTCAGATCCAAGAACTAGCGAGCAAACGGGCCGTAGAGACAGGCTACAGAAATCCAACCGCCTCGAGCTGCTTACTCATTACTCATTACACACTACGTTCGTCAGGGGCAGCATTATTAGAAGTGAGCGTTACTGTGTTTCGGGTTGGAAGGGTAAGGGTGTTGCTGACACTACAGGCACATGGAACTTGTAAACTTATGACTCAGGGTTGCGGGCACAGTGGCAAAGCCCCTCAAATATGTGATTTAAAGGTCTGAGTGGCACTGCAACTGTTATGGACAGGCGTGTCGCTTACCACCAGGCGCACGATTTATTCGTCTCGGGTGTCATAAAAAAGCACTGGGTAAGAGCGATGCCACATGATGCGTTGCGTCGGCGTTGTGCTACATATAAACTAGAACTACATGCCACACAGGCACTGCTGCGTTGTAACGTGCAGCGCGTGCGCGTCCGATAAGAGGACAGGAGATGAAGCGGTGAAGGGAGCTGCGGTGCGAAAGTAAGCGACGTTACTTTGCGACACTGCAACACTCGTGTGACCCTCGATGCGTTGAAATCATAGCTTTGCAACGACGCAACGTCCGTGTGGCATCGTTCTAAGGAGATGCAGAGGAGTTACATCCGCCTCGTAGTATAATCTAAGACACTCACCTTGAGATCATTAATCACAGATTTAACTAGAACAAACGTAACGTTCCCCGAATCAGCAATATTCAGGTATGTAGATGCTTTGCACAGCTTCACACAAGTCACGACTGCTGCTTCTGTCATCTGTTTGGAGTTGTTTTGAGGACCTGTAAATATATAGCGGCTGGTTACCATAAATTTAGGGATGCACGAGGAGCCTCCCCGCACCACGTACCATGCCCTTCCTGTACATCTGACGCACGTAAGGCGAGTATCTTAGGGCGCGTTCTTATTATGTCATAACGACGACTATCGCGGCTAGTCTATTCCCATATCACGACTATCTGTCGTGCTTGTGTCGTGAACGTTTATTTTATCGTTGAACGACTGTCATGTCTAGCTGTTGCCACTAGATCGTAACGACAATATATCGGTTGAAGGCTGCCGCCTTGTCGTTTGCGCGACAGATTCGTTTGAACCTGCGATTATCTGTCGTCACATTTTTATCGAGACATTTTATTTATCGTTGGACGACAGTCGTTCTAGCTCTTCTCATTATTGCGACAGTCTATCGTCGTAACGTCAAAAACATCGTGATCAACAGTTTATCGCTTTGTTCTTTAAATATAGAAGCCACGACACTTTAAAATATGCGACTATCTGTCGTCACGACATAATGGGAGCGCCCTTACACCAATTAGCAAATCCTTTCACCATGATTGCATTGTATTATAAGTCACTGATACGATAAGAACAATATGTTAATGATAATTTTCTAGTAATAAAAAAAAAGTAAAAATAATAATAATAATACGCACACACTCAACATAGCCCCGCACTAGGGAAACCCTGTGTCGCGGGTGCCATGGACACATACATAGACAACCACAAATTACACCCAAACTCACGAGAGAAATAAATGTAGGCCGTACAAATATTTCTCCTAGCCCGGGAATCGAATCTGGGACCTCTGCGTGGCAGTTCAACATGGTAACCGTTCGGCCACTGAGGCAGTGTTAACATTAATGTCACGATGTTTTACATACCATGACACTCAATTTTTTTTTAATTATTCCAATAGTTTGTTGTAATTATTACAACAAAGATCATTGACTTACAATTATATGGACCCGACGGTCCGCGCTAAAAAGTGTCCGAACTTACAGGGCGTTAAAATCGTATACAGAGCGTCATTCACGCTTTAGTCTTCGTTTGTTCGATTGACAGCGAAGCACGCAAAATTAGACAGTACTGCGATGACATTACAATTTAAATTCAACGTTTTAGCTTTTTCATAATCCTTTACATGTCACTACGTTTAAATGGGTTGACTTGGGACATTTTTTTCGTGGTTTTTGTATTAGACCCGTCGTCCATTTATTTGTAAGTCAATGACAAAGATCGATACATTAAGAATTCAATCCGGCTGGATACGAACTAGCACCCTCAGGCAATCCGTGCCAATGGGTCTACTCCCTTCCTCCCGTCCGAAACAATTACGGTCAAATAAGTACTACACGACCCAATCAAAAGCCAAAGTCAAGCTTCATTCGCATCCATCGAGTAGATAACCAGAAATAGAGACGAAATAAGGGGGTATACATTCCTGGTAACTCATCAGTGATACATCACTTATAAATATCAACTCTCGTTTGCACTGAAATTACAAATTAGAAAGCTGAAATAGTACGCGGCAATAACTGACCTGTGTGTACGTCTCCGTATATTCCTAAAATATTCTGTATTTACTGTAATAAACTCTACTTGTAATGAATATCTCTAACAATGGCGTGCTGTTCCATTCGGTGGTGAGGGGAAAAACAGCAAAACATCTAATTACAGAACAAACGGAATCACATTTCATCTGTAATTAAATATGTAATTTTGTATCTTCCATTATGGCAAAGCTCAAGTTAACTGGTCGATTTGAAGTAAAACAATTGACGATACCCATTGATGACACCCGTCAATTGTTTCGAATTCAGGCTGGTCAATCGGAGTGCAGTTGTCACAGTGATGATATGGCAGAATAGTTTTCATATAAATTCAATGACATTTCGTCTCTATTTCTGGTTATATACTCGATGTTCGCATCATACGTCTTTTAATTTGATCGACTGTTACTTATTTCACAGTAATTGTTTCGGACGGTGTGTTGAGAACAGGAGAACAACCCCAGATGCTCTACCAATTAAGCCACGGAACAAACCAGCAGATCTCACGAATATTTCTATGAACTAGTTGCAGATCTTTGGTTTTGGTTTTTAACGATAATTTTCCTTTTACATATTTCTTAACCGACTTCAAAAAAAGGAGGAGGTTCTCAATTCGACTGAATGTTTTTTTTTTATATGTATGTTACGCGATAACTCCGGTATTTGTGAACCGATTTTCACGATTATTTTTTGTTGGACAGAGGGTACCTTCATAGTGGTCCCATTTAATTTTGAAGAAAATCATCCACCTCTAAATGTGGCTGCTCACACATGAAGATTCATTTTCATAAATAGCGCCTAAATTTTATTATAAGGAGCAATTATTTTAATGGTTGATTTTGCTATTCTCCAATTTAAGGCGTTTTTATCTCAATATACTTTGAGTAGTGAGAACCGATTTATCTCCTGTGTCAAGTCCCGTATTGCGCACTTTCCGGTAACCGATTTCAATAAAGTTGGTAATTATATGTAATTCCACGTACTTTTGAGGTCGGTTTTTTTAGTACTCTGTACTGAGATTATTAAGAATAAAAATAAGACAACATAAATCTTTAAAATAATCTTCTTCTTGGCGTGTCGACTCTGTCATTTACATTCGTGAGGACCAGTTACTCAGCGACTGACACAGCATTATCAGTGGCGTTGTACAGGTCCAGGACAAAAGATGTGCCATTGTCTGGGGAGAGACACCACAAGGACATGCGCTCTCCGAGCTATAACCCCACCCGTACATCCACTCCTTGCTTCGGCCGACTTGGATCCGTAGACTATTTAGGGACTTCCAAGTTTGCCAAGGCAGATCATTCCCAGGAGGGAGGTGTTCGGACAGCGGGATGAGTGACGCCGTATGGTATCTCTCCTTCCAGAGACTTATTCGGGCCTGCTTCGTTTCCCCGAGCAGAGGGTATACTTCTTTAATGAAGCTATGGCGACTATTTAACCTCTGGATTACCGGCACGTGATGGTATAATGGGTGCCGCTGGTATCTTTAAAATAATAATAAATCTTTATTGAGACAATACAATTGCATAGTATCTTAACATAACGTGATACTATTATACGAGGAACAAATTAAGATAAAGTTGAACTTAAACTTGGAAATTGTATGATGCCTCCATGGCCAAACGGTTACCGTCCTGGGCTGCCACGCAAAGGTTTCGGGTTGGATTCCGGGGTCGGGAGAAATATTTGCATGGCCTACACTTATTTCTCTCGTGAGTTTAGGTGTTATTTGTGGTTGCCTATGTGTGTGTCCATGGCATCCATGATACAGGGTTTCCCAAGTGCGAGGCTTAGAGTGTGTGCGTTAGTATCATTATTATTATGAGAGACGCTACGTCTTCCACTGGATTTAATTTACAAACGATGCCAAAGCCAAACATCACAAACGTTGCTCTGATCCCAAGGTAAGTAGCTAAAGCACTTGTGTTATGGGAATCGAAAACAACAATGGTACCACAAGAACCCAGACCTGAGACAATATAGAAAAGTTAGATATCTACAATGACCCGGCCGGGTGTGAATTCGGGACCTCAGAGATGGCGACACTATGAAATCCGGTGTGCAAGCCACTCGACCATGGAGTCCGTCAAAAAAATGTATAAAGAATGTTTTCCCAAATTCGTTACATTACTTTTTAACCGACTTAAAAAAAGGAGGTACTCAATTCGATTGTATTTTTTGTATGTATGTATGTTACGCGATAACTTCGCTTACCACAAGAAAAAACTTACTAAGTCCTCTTTTAACAGAATCTATGAAGTGCTTCTTCTTCGTATGTCTGGGGCTGCACGGCGCTCCACTGTCTGCATTCACGATTTCTTCTAGAACTTTCTGTAAAAAAGTTTGAATAATAAATGACCTTGCTTAAAAGCAGCATTATACCACTAAAATAAAAGTGTAACAACCCTACCACAGATTATTCAATAGTTACTACGTAACAGATACATAACTCTAAAAAAAATACAAAATCTAAAATACCTACGCCATAATAGCCTACTAAATCTGACTAATGACACCAGACGCTCACTACGAGAAAAAAGGAACCTAAGTACGCGCCCAGAGAGGTGAAATAAACGTCGCCTGCCGTGTGCAGTCGTGCGGAACCGAATGCTGAGGTTGTACAAGGATTGTAATGCATACAAAAGACTTGTCTGAGCGCTTGCATTGTCGGCGATACACTCAGCGGTTGTTGGAGTTGCCCACTTGCTCTTATTATTCTATGGTTAAACACTATAACGAGACTCGGGAATTGAACAGGTAAGCTTTTATCGGCCCTTAATGTTTCATTGCAGTTCCACCTGTTCAAGCCAAATTCATCACCCAATGGTTTCTAACATACGAAAGTCCAGATTAACTGCTGTAGGCACAGCGCCAAACACAGCATAAAGATAATTTTGTACAATTTAAAACAGCTAATTGTCTGCCCTCCTTATTTTAATTAAAGTAACAGATCGAGTTCTTAGGTTTTCGCGATTGTTACACATAGGAAATGAGACTATTTTTCCGGATTTAAATCGCGTATATTTGTTTTTTCAAACAAACCGACGTTTCGGGCCCTTTACAGGTCCCATGGTCACGGTTGACTGAGGTGGTACAGTCTTCAACCAGTTATGTCTAATATTAATGCAAACCACCCTATTTTTTCACTATAGTTACAATAGTTATTAATTAAATACCTTATTTTTAATTTTACAAAGAAAACATTCCAATTTACGCTACATTAAGTTTTACAAATTATTTTATTGAATGAATTTTTATTAAGTTTAATTTATTATTAATTATTAATAGAAATTAGAATAAACTAAAACATATTAATTAGTACTGCAGTCTTATGTCTGTTTGGGATTTTTCATTAGAGGAAATACTGGATCCCAAACTGGTGGTACGGAGAAACCATCTTCCCTGTTGAAATTAGGATGTTTTTTAATTTCAATGGCCTCTCGCAGCATCCTGGGTAGATAACGGACTTCTGACATGCGAGCATGCCATGGATAAACCTACACATTCAATGAAGTTTGACAAACCCCAGGTCCTTGCAACCACCATGGGACCTGTAAAGGGCCCGAAACGTCGGTTTGTTTGAAAAAACAAATATACGCGATTTAAATCCGGAAAAATAGTTTCATTTCCTAAAGTAACAGACATTTTTATTGAATGGATATTCAATTATTTTTTGTAAAATTACCATCAGTTTGTTATAATTATTAATACATAGATCGAACACTTAAAAAAAATCCTTCGATCGGGCCGGATTCGAACCGACGTCTTCTAGCAAATCATGTCAGACGCTATGCCAACTAAGAGCATCCTTTTTTGAAACGCGCGCCACACAGCGGCTATTAATCATGAGAGAATGGGAATGTGTGAAATCGAAATGACGCTGCGTAAAGTATTGTTTGACGGTTAGTTTTGTAACCATGCAGTGGACGAGAGAGGAGCACGCTTTCGCCGAGTCGGCACACTTTTGGAACGACCGTTCGATCATTGCAACACGGCGTGCATTCAGAGGACAATTTAATATCGCGCCTGCAGGTCGTGTTTCTGATTGAAAATCGATTGTTCGATCGCATCGAATCGATTGTAGTGTGTTTGAAAAGAAACCAGGACCTCACATGACCAGACATTCTGGACTAAGTGGTCGGAAACTTCCGATTTCGACTCTCCCATTGTATTGACCGGAATGAAGGCCACCTTCAAGATATCATTTTCAGGAAGTAATTAACCAAAACTTTAAATGTACCACTATGTAAAGAAAAAAGAATACAAACGATATCTTCAATAACTTATGTTTTATTAATTTTTTAAAAAAGGAAGTTCCTGCGCCGCACCCCGTATTAATTTTATTTGGCATTGTTTTGGCTCATTAATTATTTATTTAATTATTTATTGTACAGAAAAAAACAAAAACACATTTAGCATCAAACAAAAGTTACTGCTCATTTTTAAGAGAAATTTCTTCCTGCTGACGTAAATACAGGGGACAATAATTACAATAAAAAAAATACCAAAAACATTAAATTATTAAAACTATATAATTACTTAGATGGACTTGGATGGAACAGTCGACAAATAGTGCTCGTTAACTCTCATTTTGAAAATTGCTAAGGATTTACTATCATGAACAGTAATGTAAGTTAATTTGGTTAGCTTGAGGTCTGTGACTCTACTGAACTTTTTCGAGTACACTGTCTTGTAAGTTTTTTTTTTAAATTTTATTTGTTGAATACTTTGTATTTATAGTCGTTTTTAATTTTAATATATTAGAATAAATAGATTTTTCATCAATATGTTATAACTTTAAACAAGGCTAAATGTATGTAACTCTAAGTCATTGTATAAGATTTCACTACTGTCAAAATTGTCTCTGTACTACTCTTTCAGCTCTTGCCTGTGCTAAAATAAACCGCGTTAATTTGTCAAGTATTTTGTTTTTATTTTAAATTACAAAAATAATTAGTAACCAGCCCTCTATACTTAACATTATTTTAATATGTTATTTTTTTATAAAGTAACAGACTATCTACCGATAAAATAACGGAAATAATAAATTAAAAATAAAACAACACTTACCGGGTTCAGAATTAAAAGCATGATCTGCAAAGGCCACATGGCCACACGGCTCTTCTTGTTGTCCGAGAAGCTGTCTTGCAAAATGTCGAACAGCGTATCGCAACACTTGCTTAGCTCGTCATTAGGCCGACATTGCACTTCCGCAAATTCCTGATAAAGACAAAAATAATTATATCGACGCCTCAAAGGCAAAATGGGATAAGCGACACTTTTTGTCATATGAGTTATATATACCGTTGAAATCAGCTAATGTTTTTGATTCCAACAGTATATATAACTCAATATGATCCAAAAGTGTCGCTTATCCCATTTTGCCTTTCAGGCGTCGATATTATTGAAAAGCAATTTCTTAAAGAAACCGATAGCATTTTTTTACACGTAAAAATAGGTCCACATTCATAATAATTATGGACAAACAGCACATCTAGCTACACATTGACGGATGTTGTCCCGTTGCACGGCTGTGCTGTTGACGTACGTTAGTATCATTTAAAGTAATATTTTAGAGAAAAAAAATTAAATGTGGGTTGCACCACTTTTGCGCTGATAGACTCAATTGTACTTCCCTATTTTTGCTATTTAAATCAGCATGCCTTTTGGCATAGGCCTCTTCCAGATCTTTCTAGTGAGCTCTATAAAGTGCTACTCTTCTCCAACAGGGACCTGGAGGTCTACCACGAAATACGAAGCAACGATCATCGTTTTACCTTCGTATCGGATCGGAGACTACGCGAAACGCGTAGAAAGATCGTGATTTGACATAAGTCCTTGCTGACAGCTTTCGTATCAAATTTTGATATTACTTTCATTGTAAAGTTGCCATATGTAGTACGTATGAGCATCGTTGCCATTTTCGATAATGACGCCCTCTATTACGTTTTCCATCACGTGGATAGCAATTTCGGAAAGTGACGACGAGGTCGACGATGGAGCATGCACACCTAAATAATGCCTATTCACTCTCTCTGGAAAAGGTCCAAGTTATAACGTTCAGGAAACAAATCTGCAGACGGAATTCCACTCCACAGCCGTTCGCCATATAAATGTGGAAGCGTAACGCTTCGTGCGAATCTTTGGAATCTCCACAACATAGGGGTGCAACCCAAGCCTACGTCTAGTCCCCCGATGATGGGAATGGGAAGGCAGAATTAAATCACATAATTCCATCGCACGGAGAGTGTGTTATGATCAATTTGTTTTGCTCCAGTTTTCCGACACACGTAACAGATGATTTACTTTGATCTACTGTTGTAATAATTCGGATTAGGGTGGATCGTTTCTTTGAACCGTCACTTCTGACTTTATGAATTTTTCTCATTTGTTATCGGTAAGTGTCAATTACTTGTTCATTATAGATGAGTGTCGATTACTGGTAAGTCAATTTTTTTTCACTTTTTTTAACGCACACTCTCATTCCCCACAGTAGGGAAACCCTGTATCGCGGGTGCCATGGACACACAAATAGACAACCACAAATTACACCCAAATTCACGAAAGAAATAAATGTAGGGCATACAAATATTTGTCCCGGCCCAGGAATCGAACCCGAGACCTCTTGCGTGGCAGTCCGGCATGGTAACCGTTCGGCCACTGCGGTAGTTAAATTAGTAGATTTTGGTGATAATTACTAGCGATTTAAATAGAAATATTAGTTTAAGTTTTTTTTTAAATAATTATAATGGCTTTTGACAATGTTTTATAAACATTAACAACAAAAAAAAAATACTACAGCATATGGAATTTCGGAATTTCTTGCCTGCAGACATATTCCCTGAACGCTGTAATCTGGTCCTTGATAAGGCATTATTTAGGTGTGCATGCGCCATCGTTCTTTTCCGTCAAGTGAGTTGGGGGTCAAATGTGGACCTATTCTAAAATTAAAACAAAATACAGTAGTAATTACCTGGGGATAAGTGTCCATCCAATTCCATATAGCTTTCTCCAGGGAGTTAACTAAAACTAAATGTGCTGACTTCCTTAACAATTTAAACTTTTGTATAGATTCTGAAACGAATTTACACACTTATTCCTACATTATATCACATAATTATAGTAACTACGTTAAAATTACGATTAATTTATACAAAACGTGTATTTTTTTTAACGTAACATTTACTATAGTCCATTTAATTTTGTTTAGTTACTTAACTAAATGTAAACAATTTTGAGATGTCTATTAAATGAAATATACATTTATAAAATGATTTTTACTTACCTACAAATACAAAATACAGATACGTAGCTTCACATGAAATTGCATACCTTATTTATTTATACCTTTATATTAATATATACCTTTTTAGGCCTATTTATTTGTAAAGTATATGTTTCAATAAAAATATGTGTCAACATTGTTTACATTTTGTCCAGTACCTAAACAAATGGACTATGGCAACAAGGCATACAAGAGAACATAATACAATTTCTCACCAAACTGCGAAAGCGGTTTGTTGGCGAAGTTACACTCACAATCACAAAACTATAGTATATCTAGTACGAGTACATTTAACAAAACCAGTGTGGAATTTACTAAATTTACATGCTTTCAAGAAGAATAAGTTTTAATTTTTTTCTTCAATGTAAATTTGCTTAACAATTCCCTGCCTCTCAAATAATCTCAGTACAGAGTACTAAAAAGTAAAAAGTACGTGGAATTATATCTATTTGCGAAGTTTTATTAAAATATCCCCTAGTTCGCCATTATACAGGACTTGACACAGGAGATAATAAAAATAGATTCTCACTATTCAAAGTATATTGAGAGAGAAAAACGCCTTAAATTGCAGTATAGCAAAACCAACCATTAATACCAAAATATGCGTGAGCAGCCACCCTTAGAGGTGGATGATTTTCTTCTTCTTTCCAACAAAAAAAGAATCATGAAAATCGGTTCACAAATACCGGAGTTATCGCGTAACAAACATACAAAAAAAAAGTCGAAATGAGAACCTCCTCCTTTTTTTGAAGTCGGTTAAAAATCGAATTATGTTAAATATAATTGGCAAGAGATGTCTATTTGTTCTTTTACCATAATAGTTATTTACTCTTGGACATACATATTTATTTTCACGTACTCGCTTAGTGTTACTATAGTATACTTGTTCGTTACATTAATTTTAAATTCACTTGTATAATAGTTTTCAATAGCAGCCAAATATTAAACTTTTGCTTTTACAGTAAGTAAATAGTTTATCAAAGTCTCTCCTATAACTATGCTTGGTTTATACGTTGGTTTGGTTGGTTTGGTTTTACGTCGCTGAGGTATGGTTTCAAAGGTTCGGCCATAACAACTCAGCAATATTTCATAGTAATTGTTTCGGACGGAGGACGGGGATAGTTTCTTCAGGACCGGGAGAGTTGGCGTGCTCAAGGGGAGGCTTATGTTCAATAGTGGAACGCGTGTACTAAGTAAACTGATGGTATTTTTAAAAATTTCCCTTTTAATTAATCATAGTAATTATGCGTGCTAGATATTATTGCAACTTTGTTCTTGCAATGGCAATTTGTACTGCTCGAAAAAGCTTTATTTTTATATGAAGTCTGGCTAACGGATGAATTCATTCACGGAATTACGTCAGCTAAAATTACGTAAACGACGGAATTTTAAAATGGCGCGCGAACTTATAAAATTTGAAAAAGTTTTAATGCGTGCATGTTCCATGCATGATTAAAAAAGAAACATCGACAAAGAATTGACTGACTAACATTTGAAAATAGAATTCCATTTTAAAAATTAAATTCGAAATAACATAGGAAATGAAACTATTTTTCCGGATTTACTAATACTGGCTTTAATATGTAATTTGAAATTACATTTATAAAAGCCAGTATTAAATAAATCTTCAATTTCGTAGAGACTTGTGATTTATATTTAAAAAATAAAAAACTTAATTTTTTTCTCTAGTCGTACCTGTAAGCAAGCGTATAAGTCTAACAATATCCACATTGATGTGTTGAATTAATTCTATGTCTGTATAATCGGGGTTTTCCTCGGAACTTGCCGCTAATTCCTAAAAAGAAATAACATGTTTTTATAACATTGTTTACATACAACCCAAGTCTTCATTATTTATCTTTCCTGTTGTGTTACTGTACCGACCAAACTTTTGAAGAGTAGAAACAGTGGTTTATAAACGGCATAAGTTTGACAGATAAATTGCTAGAAACTGTGATGCCCTTTAATGGCAACAGTGTCCAGAGTTTGACAGAAAATTGGTAGAAAAGAGTTCAAAGGGTAACAGTGTCCAGAATTTGACAGATGGTGGAAAAAATGGTTTAAATGGCAACACTGAACCGGAAAATTATCAATGTGATCTGTATTCTATTTCACGCAGTTAGCCAGCAGTTCAAAAATTTGTTCTAGTTAATCGAGCTTTGAAAAAGATTACGAATTTTAAGTTAATACAAACCTGTAATCTGGCACTGATTCTATTAAAAACAGCATTGAAGAAATTCAAACTAAGCGCAAATAGAACTTTGCTTGCCAATTGTTTAAGCAACGTATTGTTCGCATTGCTTTCATTGCGCATATCTGGAAAATAATGATTGATAAGTTTTTATTTATTACGATTATTAGCTGAGTTTCAATTTTACTTCCCTACCTTTACTCTATAGTATATCTTATAATGCACACCATAATTAGCAACACTACAAATCATTTAAACACATAACAGGCATGCGGGCACACGTAATATCTCTTAACTCAGCGTGTCTTATGGCATAGGCCTCCTCTAGATTTCCTGCGAGCTCTATCAAGAGCCACTTTTCTCTAGTAGGGACGTGCGTAACCATCATGTAGATACCAATTTGTGATAATTTTGCACCAGTTTTCCAGACCACGTGACAAATCAATACCTCCAATGAACACTAAGAACACAACTTATAAACAGCCATATCTATTTACTAATATTATGCTCCCCAAATTTTGTGAAAAAAAATAAATAAACAAAACAAAATTCGAAAAAAAAACGAGTTTTGTGAAAAAAAAGATAAAGAAACAAAAAACAAAGTAAAAACAGAACAGGTTCCAAAAGTTATGTTGGCGTAATGTTCATTGGAGGTATCGTGATAGCCAGTCTATCTCATTGAGCTATTATTACCGTAGTAATAATAGCTCAATGGTCTATCTCCATTTTGCTTGATCGACTTTTGCAAGCACGTCGATTCAAATTTTTCGCATGATTGACAAGTCAGTAGAGAATTATCTTGTCTAAAGTTAGATATAGATACATAGATACCAAAAAACAATTCTTTTTTATTATTTCAAGATGTTCACGTAGGTCAGTTGAAGCATTAAGAAATATTCAGTATAATATCTTGAGTCAAGTATTGAAGTCAATTGTTATGCTTATTGAGCGATGGCGGACACTAAACTAACTGATTAAAATTATTATTTTTCGTCGACCCTGTGGAGCTTGAACCCACGTCCATGCTGCACCGTAGCATTGCTCTAACCATCTGAGCCACGGGTCCAGTTATCGAGTGGTCGAAATTCTCCTATGTGTTTTTGTTATAGATATTTGTACTGGACTTTCCGGCAATCGTCGCAGCTAAATAAAAAAAATCTGTATGTCCGATCTTTGCAATCATAACAAAACTAGTGGAGTCATTTAACCAAAAATCTCAATAAATACATTTGATCGCAACGCGACATCTACGTCAGTTGTGATACCTGTAAAAGTATCGGCTGCGGTGAGAAGGTTATTCAAAAATCTCTCACCAGATGTCACTAGCGGCAACGAATAGCGAAGAGTCAGTAAAAAGATCTATAACAAAAACACAGGAGAACATCGACGGCACGGTAACGGGACCCATGGATCTGATGGTTACAGCAACGCTACGGTGCAGCATGCATATGGATTTAACTCCTACTAGGTCGACGAAAATTTTTCTGTGTGCTCGATTTTTGCATTCATAATCATAAGAAAAGTAGTGGTTATTTCACAAAATAACTTTATAAATACCAACTGTTTTTTTCCTAAATTCATGGTATATCTTGTAGCGCCATCTCTTAACACAATTTTGAATCATGTAATTAAAAACTGTTAGTTAACCGTACTGCTTACACATCCGTCGTTTACACGTACTTACCAATAAACTGGCAGACCTCCCTTAATAATATCTTGACATTCATAGC